>NW_028263384.1:18693384-18996278 GCF_051168715.1 Poecilia mexicana | reverse complement strand
AAAAAAAAGACATTATTTTACCAAGTCGCATATCTTGCATGAACAAGTGCGATCTTCAGCGCACAGATGGTTTACGCTCAGAGGGGACCTGGCTGAGTCTTCATCAGCACCAGTCCCACACTGAATGTAGCCAATAATGTTGCCGAGGGGCGGGAGGAAGGGGAGCGCAGGCTGCAGACCCCCTGAGTCTGACGAGAGTCTGGCGGCTTTCTTACAGAGGAGAGGCAGCGGCGGCGGAGATGGACTCACACCTCTGATTACTGCTCATCCTCCACTCAGCTTTTTCGCGGCAGATCTGGAACGGCTACATTTCACAGACGGGATTTGTGTTGGTTCCGGACGGACAGACTGCAGCCACCTGAACGCGGGAAGGAAAGATTTTTGTTTTTTAGTTACATTCCGACGCTCAGTTCGGTGGTCTCACCTGTACTGCCCGGTGGGGAGACTCGCTGCGATCATAATGCATCCGAATAAGTGCTTACCTGAACTGATGGCCGAGAAAAACAGCCTGGACCCGTCTTTTGTTCATGCGGTTCGGCTTCTAGCAGAGGGTAAGTCAGGTAGCCTATTTATTTAAAATCTGATTTGCTGTGAGCGTTAACGTGCTGTTTTTTACTGTAGGCAATGCACAAGAAGACTTTACTTTAGTTTATCTGAGTGCAACTGATATGTGGTTTACTTCGGAACTTTGCAGGATTTCTGCAAACGCGGAAAGTAAAGTGTAGTCAAAGAGTAATCACCTTGTCTCCCAAAAAGTCAGACGCATAACATGTCGGATTTGAGCAGAAAGCTCATTTCAGATTTACATGTGAAACAATCAAACAATTAACAAATCACACCAGTTGTGATGAATTGGAGTTAAAAAGGTTAATCTGTCATTATTTGTCGCTTAAGTTCGTCTTCCTTATTTGACAAAAAGTGAACAGAAAAGTACCAGACTCTGGTCAAGGGATCTGAGACCATATAGTACATCTTTTATAAATATTATAGAAACTGTTTTAACAGGAGGAAAAGCTGAACGAAATTGAAACAACATTTTTAAAAATAAGACTAAAAAAAAAAATTCTGAAATGTCAGATAGATTGACCTAAAACAGGTTTGGCTTTTTTTTTTAAATATATTGCAGGTTTGTAAAATTCAGAGTTTTAGGTTTTCTGATTTAGTTTTCTTCCTGTACTGATTGTCGTATTTTGGCATAGGCTGCTGATAAGTGTCAAGGTACACAGAGGTTTTAAAACATTAAAGTCCTAAAAACGACTGAAGTTTTCTACATGCAACTCCTGTGGTTTAAACTGTTTATTGATGTTCTGGAGAATGTGAAGGAGTGGCCAGAGTCATCCCCAGCCGTATGGACATGGAGTAGCAAAGCCCTCCTCTGTCTGTCTCTGCACACCGCCAGTCAGCTGGCTGAAAGAAGGCAACACATATCATTCTTATTATTTTTTAGGTACAGTTTTAAAACTTAACTTGGCAACCTGGGACATCATCTACGTTTATCAGCAGATGACAAAAAAAATAATAATTATCTACAAAAAGTGTTTGAAAACTGCTGCTAATTTAGCCGATATTAGTCCTGTAATTTCCATGATCCTATGAATCAATATTACAGTAAATAAATTATATACATAATGTTAATTTGATATATTTACTAAAGTACTTTAGCAGCAGTAATATAACTTGCTTTTCTGTCCTCAAATCAAAGCTATTAGATCAAGTGGGAACATTTTTTGTTTTAATGTTTTGTGCAAATTTAAGACACTTTACAATTGGTGTATTTTTAATAATAGTCTTATTTGTAGTTTTTCTTTTTTTAATAGCCAGATGCTCAAGCTCACAGAAAGTAGTGGCGACTGTGATGAAGAAGAATGTGGGTTAATTTTGATCAATGTTGTCATTGCAATATTCATATCACAGTTACATGTTTTCCTGATATCATGTAACCATAGTCATCCTGAGACAATTTCATACCTGCCTTCGCAGACTCAAAGTGACCTCAAATGTCAATTGTGGACGCCTCTCTATTAGGAGTGTGCATATTTAAATCCAACCCACGTTTTCAGGAAAGCATCCCAAGACATCCATTAGTTTCACTTGTGACTCTACATTAACATTAAGGAGCATAATTTTTTTTCTAACGTGTCTCAACTTTTGAATGTGTTTCTCATCGCCTCAATTTAGTTGCTGCAAGATCAGACCTCAAAGAAACCAAATTAAAGATAAAAAGTTAGAATGCAAAATGACGAGTTGTCTGTAAAATACTGTAGAAGATGACAGTATAAAAACAGGGTAAATATATGAATGAATAAGTTTTATGAAAAAAATCTATCAAGCAAACATGAAAAAAAGTAAAAAAAAAAATCCCCAATGACCTTGAAGTTCCTCCATTTAAGCATCATTTGAAACCCATAGTGGTGTAGTTTAAGTAGGATTACCTTCTCCTTTTAGAGTTCTAATTCAAATAAGTATATATACTTATATATATATATATATATATATATATATTTTTTTTTTTTTTACAATTTTACTGATGCAAAAAGTTTAATATTTTTAAAGAAAACTTGTATGTCAGCGTGTTTGTGTGAGAGTAATGTGCATCAACTGGACAGGATGTCTTTGCAGTTCGGTCCCCCCTCCCTTTTGTGTTCCTGCTGAAATGTGTTGATGAGACACCTGACAGTGCCGCTTTTGGCGCTTACTGGAGTGCAGATGGGATCATCTGTCACACACTACATTTTGCCAGATTTTCTCAAGGCTGACTCACATGCACAAAAAAAGTGAAAACAAGAAAACATGTTACAGAGGCCATTAAGACGCTGTCATGTGTAAGAACTCATCAAATGGCGATTTTAAACTTTCTCCGCATACACTTTGCTTCTCAATTAACCAGAACTAACAGTGCAGACTAGCGATGCTTTACAGATAGACGCATAAATAATACACTGGAGCTGTGTGCTTTCCCCTACATCATTGTGAAAACTTCAATTTAAAGCATCATCCATAATACTGGACAACCACCTCTGGAAATGTTCTAAAATTCTGCTGGCTTAATCTTAGGTAACAGCTGGGATTTCTTTTTCTTTCACGAAACTCTTTACTCATTGATAATGCAGAATCCTGCATACCTGCGGGCAGCAAGATAAACTGCTTTCAGCAATTTATTGATTCAGTTATTTATCACTGAACAGAAAGGCACGTAATCCTGCATTATTCATATCACAGACAATGCAACACAAAACATGGATTTATTGTGGTCTTGGATAACATCTCCATATTTAAGAAATATATTATAGCTGCTCCCAACTTTTCTCACTGGTTGATGAAGATGCAACGCTCCGACTGATGGTTCCAAACGTTTATTAAAGGAATTTTCTGTCACATAAACGCCCAAGACCACCGTGAACACTGCAATAAAGTACACAGTGGCAAATATACATCAGTTAAACCGTCATGTTCTCTTATATAAATTGTTCGAATGAAACTTATTACACATACAAACACAAGAATATTCCATTCAATTGTCCATACCGTATGCCCCTCCAACCAGAAGGTTAGGAGTTGCTAGAAGTCCATTTCTTCCAAATTTCAGTTCTTTGTCTTTCCTATTACCGCTTGCAAACCAACTGAGCATGAAACGAAACTTACAGCCCTTTATCGAAAGCATCACGTGACCAAGTGATGACGTAATTGCTGAAGTGGTCAGATAACGCTATTAACCAAACCAAACAATATTTCCTAAAATATACATAAAAATGCTTGACTGCGTTCGCTACACTGCCACCAAAATTACAAAAGGTTTACTTTCACCATATTCAAAGAAATAAAACATGTAATTTTCAATAACTTCAAATTTAACCTTTACCCAAAATTTCCATCAATAGATCTTACAATAGGTGACTGATTTTCATGTTAATGCTGAGCTATTTTGAATAATATTCAACTAACACAACTAATTTCTGCACTGGACGCTCAAGAAATGAAGGTTGTGTTAAGCGTTCACCCTTTGGTCCTAACTTATTTTGGCCTACTTGTATTTTCACCTTTCGTACGAGACCATCATCATCTTTCTGTGCCTCAACTACTCTAGCTAGTGGCCACTCATTTCTGGGAGTGTTTTCATCCTTAACGATAACTACATCTCCAACTTGCACGTTTCGTCTGGTTGCATGCCACTGCTGACGAAGGTTGATGTTGGTTAAGTATTCTCGGCGCCACCTGTTCCAGAACTGTTCTGAGAGATACTGTACTTTGCGCCATCTTTTTCTTGCATACAGATCTTCTTGAACGAACTTTCCTGGAGGTGGAAGGGGTATTGTAGACTTCATAGTAAGTAAGTGGTTGGGTGTCAAGGGTTCAGCACCTTTGGGATCAGTTAGGGTGTTTGTTGTCAGCGGGCGACTGTTGACTATGGACATGGCCTCATAGAAGAACGTTCTTAATGAGGAGTCATCCAGTCTTCCGTTAGCCTGAGCTAGGACAGAGCTCATCACACTCCTTGTCGTCCGAATCTGGCGCTCCCATATGCCTCCCATATGACTGGCTTCGGGAACATTCATAAGGAAGTCACATTCCTTTCTTGCGAGATAGGTCGCAATCCTTTCCTTGTCAAGTTCCATCAAGCACTTTCCCAACTCACTCTTTGCTCCTACAAAATTTGTACCTTGGTCAGATCTAATTTGTCTGACTGTTCCTCTTATTGCAATGAAACATCTTAATGCATTTAGAAATGCATCAGTTGTCAGGTCCTCGAGCATCTCGATATGAATGGCTCTAGAGCTTAGGCATGTTAACAACAGCCCATATCTCTTGTACTCTTTTCTACCTTGCTTCGTGTAAAAAGGACCAAAACAGTCGATGCCTGTATATGAGAAAGGAGGAGATGGCTCTATTCGATCAACAGGCAAGTCAGCCATACGCTGTTCTTCAGTTCGACCCCGCACCCTCCTACAGGTCACGCAACTCCTGATGTGCTTGGCCACAACTTTACTAGCACCCATAATCCAGTAGCCATTGGCTCTGAGATCGTTGAGTGTTTGCCCTCGGCCTTGATGCTGTGTTCTTTTATGGCAATGATCAAGTATCAGATGCGTTACGATGCCTTCTTTCGGGAGTATTACGGGATGTTTGAACTCTAGCGACGCTGATGACCTTCTTAACCTGCCACCAACTCTGAGCACTCTGTCCTCAAGAAACGGATCGAGTTCATACATTTTGTGAGTTCTCCTGAGTTTTTGTGATTGGCTGAGCAGCTTCAGCTCTTCTCCAAATGCTTCCTTTTGTGCTGCCTTGATCAGCACAAGAGCTGCTTTCTTTCGCTCCTCTACTGTAACAGGCCCAGATATGTCCCTATGAGCCAGCCTCTGAATGCGAGCAATGACGTTAAGGCAAGTGACCCAGTCTGAAAACCTTGCCAGCCTTATCAAAAGGTCATTTTCCTGCACAACATCCATTTTCAGGACTTTGACCTCTGGGTCACCTATGAGAAGCTCTGGGGTTGTTGGATTGGTCACAATTTCCTGTTCCCATAAGAACTTAGGTCCCTTTAGCCAATCTGATGCCATTAGATCTGCCACCTTGAGTCCTCTAGATGCATAATCTGCCGGGTTTTGACTTGTTTCAATGTAAAACCATCGATTGGGGTCAGTAGAGTCTATAATCTTCTGGATCCGGTTCGCAACAAAGACGTGAAAACGCCGGGCCTCATTCTTGATATACCCCAGTACCACTTGTGAATCCGTCCAAAAGTACTCAGCATCGATTTTCAAGTCAAGCTCTTCTCTGAGAACTTTACTTATGGCTGCAGAGATTGTGGCAGCGGTGAGTTCTAGACGTGGTATACTGACAATCTTCATGGGTGCTACCCTAGCCTTGGCCATAACTAAAGTGCAATGCACTTGTTCTTCAGCCACGATCCTGATATACGAGCACTGCCCATAGCCATCGTTACTGGCATCAGAAAAGTGATGCAGCTCTATCTTCTGGATCGTGCCAAGATTGTTGGGAACAAAGCACCTTGTTATTTGAATGGTTTGAAGATTGTTCAGATCATTGAGCCATGTCTCCCACTTCGGCCTTAACTCTGGTGGGACAAGCTCATCCCAACCTACACCTCGCTTGCACATTTCTTGCAAGATTCTTTTCCCAGTCAAGATGTAGGGGGCCAGAAATCCTAGCGGATCATATATGCTGGCGACTGTGGATAAGATGCCTCGTCGAGTGGCTGTTCTTTCTTGTTGGACCACATTGAATGAGAAGACATCCATTTCAATGTTCCACTTAACTCCTAGCACTCTCTGAGCTGGTAGCTCTGTGTAGTTTAAGTCCACGTCCTTGACTTGTGGAGCACGCTCACTCTCTGGAATGCTCTCCAAGACCACTTCGTTATTGCAAATAAACTTGTGCAGACGCAGCTGTCCCTTCTGACAGACTTCTCTTGCTTCATGGACAAGTTGCTTGGCCTTTTCCACGGTATCCAAACTGACAAGACCATCATCCACATAAAAGTTTCTACGGATGAAGCTTGCTGCCATGGGGTACTCATGCTCATATTTGGTGGCGAGGTATTTCATGCCGTAATTCGCACAACCTGGCGATGATGCCGCTCCAAATATGTGCACCCTCATGCGGTATTCCTTGGGCTCACTCGCTGTGTTCCCATTCTCCCACCACAGGAACCTCATGAAATCCCGATCTTCTTGAATGACATGAAAGCGGTGGAACATTTTCTCCACGTCGCAGTTGATTGCAATTGGATACTGTCGGAACCGACACAGCACTCCAGTCAAGGCGTTGGTTAAATCCGGTCCCGTGAGAAGGTGGTCATTCAACGAAGTGCCTTCATATTTGGCAGAGCAGTCGAAGACAACTCTGATCTTTTCTGGCTTTCGCGGGTGGTACACTCCATGGTGTGGTATGTACCAGGTGTTCCCATCCTTTGATGTTGCATGGACTTCCTCTGCATCACCATCTTTGAAAACATTGACCATGAACTGATCATAGTCCTCCTTGTATTTGGGATTTTTGTCCATTTTCCCTTTCAGATGTTTCAGCCTAACTGTGGCTAAATGCTTGTTGCTAGGGAGCTGGGGGCGCTCTCTGAAAGGCAGAGGCATCTCCAGATATCCATTGTCATTATGATGGATTCCCTCTTTCAGAATTTGTAGGAACTGAATATCTTCTTGGGAGATCGTTCCATCTGTAGGATTTGTATCCTGAAAATCTCTCTCAAGAGCCTTAATCGCACATGCGGGTGTAATAGGTGGAATTTCCTTTACAGAGATGCGATAGCAGAATCCTGCATTTATTCCTCCACCAGTATTAGGTGTTTTGGCACCAACCACGCTCCACCCGAGGTCTGTTTTCACTGCATATGGCTCATGCTCCGCTCCTGATACGACTTCTTTCGGTTTTAGAGCTCTGACGCAATCGTAGCCTATTAGCAGTCCAGCAGGACAGTCTAGCAGGTCTGGCATCTCATCAGCTATGTTAAGCAAGTGTGTCCATCCTTTGGCTGTTTTTCGAGTTGGAATGCTGGTCTTCTCCAACGGAATATCGTCTCGAGTGTAAGCTGGTGGTAGTTCAATGCATTCTTCGAAACTGTATCCTCTGACCTTTAACCCACAGGCTCTGTGACAATTCACTATTGACCTGTCAGTCATTGTTGACAACTTGAGCTTAATTGGCTCAGTGTGTGCTTCTAGTTTTTCACACACGTCTTCAGTGACAAATGTATTGCTACTTTGTGTATCTAACAGAGCATACACTAAGATCTCTGGGCTACTTTTGACAGTACTAGACAGCCACACTGGGACTATCATTGAAGTGCGGTCAGCATTCGCCATGTTCATACTACACGAAGCAGTAGCGTTACTGTCTCTCTGTTGGTTGGCTTCAGACTTCTCCACTTGAGCCGGTTCGTCATGAAGCGGAGTTGGATGGCCTTTTCTACAAACATTGCATGTAGCCTTTTTCCGACAATCTTTTGCAACATGGCCAACTCTCAAGCAGGCGAAGCACATTTTGTTGGTTTTCACAAACGCTTTCTTCTCTTCAAGAGTCAGAGCAGCAAACTTTTCACATTTGTAAATGAAGTGGTTTTCTTGACAGCATATGCATTTTATTTGCTTCTTTGTTTGAGCAGCAGATGAATTATCTGTTGAGCTTGCTGATTCACCTGAATCCTTAGCTGGAGGATCTTTCCCTTGAGCAACCTTTGTTGTTGTCACGAGGGTTCTGACTTTGATGCGTTTTACTTCTGTGCCTGGTTTCTCGTCTGTCTTCTTCAAAGCATGAAGCGAGGAAACCGGGTTGCAGGCAATGCGTGCCTCCTCGGCTAAGAAGTTTGAGAATGCTTCAAAACTTGGGTATGGCTTGCAGTCATCCAATTCCTTGGTGACGATTCGATTCCATCGAGTGGTTGTCCAGTCAGGAAGTTTCTGAAGCAGCTTTTGATTCTCCTCACAATCGTCTAGAACTTTAAGACCTGATATATGAGGCATTGCATTTTTGCATGAAACAAGAAAATCACTGAACTCTCTTAGTTTTAGTGGCTCTTTTGGTCCTATCTTGGGCCAGCTACTAAGTTTACTCCTAAAGGCTCTTTGCACTATGAATGGGTGCCCATAGCGCTTGTTCAGTGCATCCCAGGCTTGCGTATATGCTTCATTATCACTTCGGTAAAAAGTTCCTTCCAGCACAGACAGCGCATCTCCACTTATATATTTTCTGAGATAAAACAGTCTATGTGCTGGGCTTGTACAGGTAGTCTCTATCAAGGCTTTAAAGCTAGTACGCCATTCAGTGAATTTCAGAGGATCGCCAGTAAAAACGGATGGCTCCGGTGCCGGAAGTCTTGTTAACATCAGAGATTCTTTGAAGGCTTGCACTAGTGTCGCATCATTCAGCTTTTGCTCTGATTGTTTTTCAGAACGAGGAGAGACTGGTGTTTCATGGACAATCTGAGCACATGGCACTGGGTTATGTTGAGTTTGGAACTGCCCTGGAGACAGAGTTATACTTTTCCTTTCTCCTTGGAGCTGACTTGGAGGCAGAGTTATTTCTTGCTTTTCTCCTGTTTCTCCGTTCATTTTCATTTCCTCCTCCTCATACACATCATATTCAGCTTGCATAGCTTCCAGATCCCTTTGGTTTTCCAGCATTTTCAACTTCTCTTGCTGAGCAAACACTTCCTTTCTTTGTGCAGCTATTTCACTCTCTCTGTTTATTTCAGCACGTTTGGATGCTAAACGTGCAGCTACTTCTGTTTTTTTAATTGACATTTGACTTCCTGCTACGCTACCTGCGCCAGCTCTCGATACAGTAGACCCATATACTGATTTGGCATCGTCTCTCTGAAGTAATTTAACGAGTGATTTCTTCACTGCGGCAGCATCGAACTCTTTGCCTATTTCTGAGCAACGTATTTTCAACAGAGCAACTACTTCCTTAGTTACTGAGGTGCAGCTATCCATTCGCCGTCTTATGTCTTGGCTTGGTGTGGTCAATGCACGTAAGCTGTCATACTCCTGCTTTAGGTGTGACTCATATCTTTCTAAAGTAGCTGTCATACTTTCAAGACTCTCTTTGTCACATTCTTTTTTGAGTTGGCTCCTAATGTACTGAACCTCACCTTTGAAGCTGACATAAGTTAACATAAACTTTCTTTCCTTTTTTGCACTCTCTTCTTTTGCATAGTTAAGCCATTTTTCGCTTGGTCTACGCTCTCTTTCTGATCGCCTAAGTTGTTCAGATTCAGAAATTGGTTCCTGACTCTCTACGCTATGTGCTTGCAGACTGTTATCAATTTCAGCAATGCGTTCTGTCATTTGGTCTCTTAATGTTGCATCTGTTTCAGTTTCTAACTTGGTTTGTAAGTCTATTTTTTCTTCTTCAAGAGCCTGAATTACTCCCTCAAGTACAAGAGCACTCTCTTCACTTTGATCCATTTTCTGAATTATTAATAATAAAAATCTTAAGCAAAACCTTAAGCTAAACTTGCTCTATAAGTAATCCTCAGTATTAATTTCAAATATCAAGCATACACATATAGAACCAAACAGGAAATCCAAAGTAGGAATATCTAGTTCCTTAATAACACAGGCCAGAAATATTCACACAAAATATGCACACAATGGCCTTTCACACTTAATTTCAAATATTTACAAGTGATACTGTTTCTTATCAACTAAAACCTGAAAGCCAAAGGCTTGGTGATACCACTCACGACCACGGCGCGCTGTTGCTCTTGTGATTACTTGTGGAAACGGCGCAGTCTCAATCCTTGCCCTGATTGCAAGCCGCCGCCATATTTTGCAAGTCACTGCAATCGCAACGATCCGAGCAGATTGCAAGGTTGAAAGACGAGCGGTAGTTTTCTTCAAGCTGCAGGCGAGTTGTAGTCTTCAAGCTGCAACGGTCCTTTTTCCCTCTCCCCCATCCATCTCAGCATGGCTGGCGAGAAGTTCACAGCTTGCTTTCACCGTGCGGTCTCCCTCGTTGTTCTCTGGCTTCGAGCTGAGCTGCATACGGTGCACGTGTTCTCTTCATACGGTTAACGTGTTCACTTCATACGGTTAACGTGTTCACTATAGCTGCTCCCAACTTTTCTCACTGGTTGATGAAGATGCAACGCTCCGACTGATGGTTCCAAACGTTTATTAAAGGAATTTTCTGTCACATAAACGCCCAAGACCACCGTGAACACTGCAATAAAGTACACAGTGGCAAATATACATCAGTTAAACCGTCATGTTCTCTTATATAAATTGTTCGAATGAAACTTATTACACATACAAACACAAGAATATTCCATTCAATTGTCCATACCGTATGCCCCTCCAACCAGAAGGTTAGGAGTTGCTAGAAGTCCATTTCTTCCAAATTTCAGTTCTTTGTCTTTCCTATTACCGCTTGCAAACCAACTGAGCATGAAACGAAACTTACAGCCCTTTATCGAAAGCATCACGTGACCAAGTGATGACGTAATTGCTGAAGTGGTCAGATAACGCTATTAACCAAACCAAACAATATTTCCTAAAATATACATAAAAATGCTTGACTGCGTTCGCTACATATATTATACACGCCCTGTGAACGAATGATGCACTCTGCATAATCATTTGTCTATATTTGAGCAGATATATGATAGCTTAGGAAGAGGATAATTTATCACCTGGTTGTCCTGTAAGGCCGGAGGAGCGCGGTTGCGTTTTAGTCTGTAGGAACTTTCATATCTTTTTGACATTCAAAGAAACAATGAACTTAATAACATTACAAAACAGCTTTAACAGCCAGTGCGCACAGCTGTCTCGGCATTCGCTGAAACTGTTGAAGGCATTTGTCAGTGGGAACAGGAGGCTAATGACTTCTCAGACTGACAGACGAAAGTCAACTCTTTCTTGCTCTTTACTTTCTTCTCGCTGAAGAACAGTGGAGTTGTGTTTTTTTTTTTGTTTTTTTTTTTATAGTGGGTGGGAGTCAGAGACAAGAAAGGCGAGCCATTAATAGATCCCACTGGTTTTCCTTGCAAGACTCGCCTACATGCCATGTATGGAAACCAGAGGGATTTCTAATGAGCAGAAAGGGAGGCAGGAAGGAAGTGATGGACATCGAGATGAGCACTGGCGTCTCGACGTTCATAAGCTCATTTGTTTCCAAACTAAGTCCTTTTCCATCAGGCTATATTTTGGCAGAAAAATGTTGTAATAGGAAATACATTCTGTCATATTGCAACCTTAACTTTCAAGGATTTTTATTGGGATACTACGTGTTAGACTTGCTCAAACTGGTGCAGAAATATTTGCCAGATAACGATGTGTACACTTTGTTAGATATTTTATTTTCTCACCCTCTGTAGTTAGTGGAGGCCACTTGTGTGTAGTTTCATTCTGGAACAAATATGTCTATTTTATGAAGGTTTGTTAGAAACACTAGAGAGGAAACAGTATCACGAAGGCCAAGGAAACACAACAGACGGGTGAGGGATAAAGCTGCTGAGCATTTTAAAGTGGGGTTCGAGTAGAAACAACATCCCAAGTGAATATCAGACCAGAATCATATTGGATTCAAGTACTAAACTGATCAGTTTAGACTTTGAAATTTCGATTTAGGCTTCCTGTCTTTTCCCCTTTGCAGACGTCTCTGGTGTGTTGTTTTTATATTCCTTTGTGTTCCTTTGCTGTCCTCTGGCTCCCAGCTGCTTCAGGCAGACATCCACTCTGCCTGAGTTTGGTCCTGCTGGACATTTCTCCTGATTGAAAAGGATTTGTCCTCAGCTGTGTTATCCAATCAGAATGCACAGCCCAGGGGTTTGAATCAAGTTGCAGATTAAATGCCATTTTCTGATGACCAATTTCTTCAGTTTTGAATGAGTTGTATTTCTGTCGTGTTTCACCTGCAGTGTCCTAAGTACTTAAATAAAAAAGCATCTGTGGGGGGAAAAGCCCATTTACCTTCTATTGAAGAACTTAAGACTGCTTTTGTAAAATGCTAAAATTAGATCTGGACCACTTTTCACTACAGCATGTTGCGGGCGACCAGTAATTGAGGTTTTGTCAACTCTCAGCAACGATCGTAATGAATGACACTTGTTTTGACAGCTGCTTTGATAGGAAATTGTGGCTGTTCACAAACTCCTCTTCACACTTTTATCCACAGTCATATTTTTGTCTGGCTATTGTCAGTGAGAATACGGCATCAATTCATGAAGCCTGAAAGCTTGACGTAACTACAAAACATTTCGCCAAGCTCATTTTATGTTTCATTGCTTGTTTACCTGTGATAGCTACGTCCGGGACCACAGAGAATCTACAGCAATGCATCCTATTTCTGATTTAGACCTTAATTTAACATCCCAAATTCACTCGTAATTAGTTTAACAACAAACTTAGAAACATTTTTCAGTCTCTACAAACACATATCTATGATTTGAACTTTAATGTGAAACCAGTCATTGAACAGGACACTTGAAATAGAATATACATACTTACATCACACTAAACACATGACTGGTTGTTGCGATAATTAAATACTTTAACTAGAAATATAGTGCTATTTTTCAGATACTTAATTTAGCTGGCTAAAATGGATCGTACCGAGGAACACATTGAGCTAGACATTGTTCTGTCACTACTCATGCATCTTTGGTGACATTTCAAGATCTTTCAAATTTTTCAAATACGCATCTGAAAAATCTACATCACGAACACAATGTACAAATGCTTCAAAGAATATTTATGTCTAGAAGACGCCTGTTGCCCAAACACTGTAAGATGACGTTGCAGTCGCTCAAATCCTCCCTTCAGTCTTTCGTTCCCTCCTTTCTTTCCTTTCTTCCTTTCAGTTGTTTGTGCAGGTAAAACCTGACCACCACAAACATATTTATATATATATAGTGAACTTGTCAAAGGATCTGAAAAAGCATGGGAGTTTGACCAGGACAAAGTATAATCCCTCTTAATGTTTAACTTTTACTTCTCTACTCTGCACTGAGTGTGCATCTTAAAGTCATAAAATTGATTTAGAACATGACTTTTTTTTTCACCTTGAAATCTAAAAATTAATTTCCACTTATATACCTTTCTTTATTGTTCGTCAGTTGTTCTTCACATTTTGCTTGTATCCATTATGGCCTGCCCAGGATCCAGCAGTGACCGAGCTTGTTGTCACAGGTAAACGGCAGCTCTTTCAGTGTGATCTATCAAAAGGACGCCACAATGACATCTCAGGAAAGATATGTAATTTTGGATTGCATTTCCAGCATTTAGCAGACACTCTTACTGAGGGTGACTTACAATGAGTGCTCGGGTTGAATAAGATTAAATTCCAAGGTCACGGGCATTTCCAGCAACAGAAACGAGTGAATGTGCCAAAGATTCAGCTCTCAGACCATAGATATTAGATAGCAGATTATATTGCAATATATTTAATATTCACATAAAAGAGGGGAAGTTTTAGAGAAATACAAAGACACTGGGAAAAAAAACGTCAAAGTCTGACTGGTTAAATTACAATAGGAGTTCTTTATTGTTAATCACATTTTTTTTCCTATTTGGATTTAAGTATACCAGACAGCAACAAGTGTGAAGTAACAGTAATCTAATGAGGCAGGAGGAAAGATATTCATACCACTCTATTTCTTTTACATTTAGTCATGTTACAGACTTGAACGTTTGTGTTAAATTGGCATTTTATGTGTTAGAGGAATACAAAGTAGCACATAAATGTAAAGTCAGAAGACCCAAGCTGAAGTCTTTTGCAGCCTCTACCTTATCCAGGATTCATCTGTCTGTCGTCTCCATCAATGTTTCTATCAACTCATACTTGCTTCCTCCTTCCGTGGTATGTGGAATTATTTTTCCACCACAAAATATTACATGTTGAGCAAAAACGTATCTACACAGAACACCTTCTTCTTTCACTCGCATGCTGTTTTTCTTTAATAGCTTCTGACAAATTTGAAATGGGATTTGTTTTTTGGGGTTTTTTTCAACAGTGACTTAAAAACTATAATTTATTTAAGTGTATCAGAGTAACTTGTAAAGCAATGTATTTTTTATTTATTTTTGTCAACTTTACAGCCACAAGGTATTTTGTTCTCACCAGATAAAGTCCTAATGAGATTTATTGGAGAGTGGGGTTATGACAAAATGCGATACAGTTCAAGAGGCAGGAATGTTTTCATAAGGAACTGTTCAGTCCTTATGAATATAAGAGCTTCACATGTCCTTTGCTTTTATTGCTTTAGAACAATTCGGTTTTTAATGTCTGCCAATAAGTTATATTTTCAATAAAACATTTAATAAAAAACAAACAAATGATGTACACTACTAATAGGTAAATGTCTCAACATATTATGAAATAGTTCATACTGTTGAATAGCAACTAGAGAAAAAAACCCCTAAACTAAACATGAATAAAAGAAAACAACTACCAATAAAACCGTTCATGTCTACCTCCTAAAACCATTTTCTAACACCATTGGCTTCAGATTATATTCATGCAAATTAAACTGTAAACTGATAAATATTAATCTGTATGGTTTTTAATTCTACCTGCCATATCAGTAATTTAAAAGAAGAGCGATCATTAAAAATCCATTGTGATTAAAATGATAAATTACCCCTTACTTTTAATTTGTAATTTTTGTCAAACATAATCACTTTTCGACTCAGCACCCTTCTCTGCAGAGAATTTGAACATAGCTTTGTAATTAGACTAGATGGCCTCGGTGCATCACAGTTAAAATCACATAATCGGCATGTGACCAAACACTTGGTCGCGTGCGGCTCGGAACGCTTTTTCCCAGCCGCATGTATTGTTTTTTATCCGTCAGTGTTTAAAAGAATAGGCCACAGTTAATTGTGCATCTCATAATTCAATCCCCCAACTCTACACTCTTTCAGGCATTGTAACATATTTCAGTGTTTGATCTAAGCAAGCAATCACTTAGCGGGGAGTAATTACACAGATTCATTTTTGCAGCCAGTGTGAAGTCATTATTGCAGATACTGTTCAATGGTTGGAAGAAATCTGTAAATAGTTGAACCCTCTGTGAAAGCACTTAACAACAAGCCTCTGCTATTTGGCTTCTGTCTGCATTTGGCACAGCAACATCTGGTTCAAAGTATAATATAATAACAATTTTGCTCCCTATTGATTGGTATGTAAACAAACATTTCCAAGGATTTTTTGACGTTAATAAACAGCAAAATCAAATAGGTGTGAAGCCAAAAGCCCTACTATTACCTTACACACCCCATGTTTTAGTTATTTTTTTTCTTTTTAAGCTTGCACATCAGATTTAGGGCTATTCAAGGTCCCCTGTCTTTTATGCACCTAGGCAAAGCAAAAAAGCAAGTTGTGGTAAAAAAAAAAAAAAGTAGAAAATAGTCAAAGAAGGATGCTTACTGTGTGCAATTTTTGTCTACTCAAAGCAGACATCAGATTCCTCAACGACCCTGAGTTTGCTCACTGGGTGTGATGATGTGCATGCTTCATGCTCTGTTTTATCTCATCAAATCTCAGTGTGACGTGACAGTGCAGCAGACTGGAGATTAATCAGATGTATGTTGGTGGAAATTAAGGCTGATTGGATTGATTAAGGTGTCATTTCATCACTGTATGCCTGTTTTGTCTGGATTCGTGTTTCTCTGCCAACCCACTGGAAAAGCGCATTTCCACCCCTCCTGCTTAAACCTCCTCTTACAACCCCCAGCAGAGAGACGAGATGATTTGATACCACAGAAACTGTCTGTGATTTGTGTACACATTCTCCTCAGTAGGAGAAAAAGAAAAACTGCATGCTAACATAGACTTTCCAGCAAATAAACAGACATGGATTCGGAATATTGTGTGTCCAAGAATAGTATGTTTTCTCTGGCAGTTTTTGGTGTCAACATATTGAATGTTGTGGTCTCCACATTTAATTGATATAATTTTCTGGAACATTGTTTAGGTTACTTTGATGCAGTGCAAGTTATTCTTATCAAATCCCTGCATGCTGTCTTTTGTATCCTGTGTCTTTTTTTAGTTTTCTGTTATTGGTTAGACCAGAACAAACAAAAATAACACCATTTGGAACAAATTTGCACTCAGGAGATTATCAGGTGACTTTTGAAGGTGTCAATATTGGGTATAAAAGCAGTTTTCAGTGAAGGCTTGTTTTCTTCTTTGAAGAGGTGCCATTGCTTCTTGCTTTCATAAAGGAAAAGTTAGTCTATTATCAATATACTTAGCTTTTAGATAAATTTAGAGATGACAACTGGCTTTTAGAAGAGATGATTCTATGACTGTGAAATACGCATTTTCAAAAAGTAGATATAAATATGCGCTAGGTCTTTATGACTGTTTTTTTATTGTTTAATTGTAAAACAGCAATATCGCACGGAACACTTTTGGCAAATCAAATCAGAGCAGCTCTCAGAAAACTACGGTACCCTAAAGTTTGGCTGAATTTGTTTTGAAAGTAAAAGCTCTGTAGATTTCCAAATGAAGGTTTAGAGATCTAACAATAATAAACTTTTCATCTAACTTTTGATTCAATCTTATCTTTGTAAATGAATTTTGGTTTGGGCCTTGAGGAAATTAATCCTTAAGGCCCAAACCAAATATTTCAAGCCATGTTTTTGTTCCGGTTTGTGCCTTCTGCCCTTTTTACATGATTAACAGACTTTAAAAAAAAAAAAAAAAAAATAGCTTTCATCTGTTTGTATGCAGTATTTTCAAAACAGCTAAAGTGCCCTGCACTAGCAGTACGTTTAGACTTCAAATTGAACATCCAGTATCTGCTAAGCTTTTAAGCAAATTAAATAACAGATTTAAGTTTGTGTGGCATTCTTTAAAAAAAACAAAATCTTCCCAACTTTCCTTCACAGGGAATTTATGCATTTCTTTCCCATTTCAAGGATAAATGTACTTCAAACTGTTATTTGGTCTCTTCTGGTGCTCTGTGTCACTGCATACATGCCAAAGCCGATGTGTTTAACCTTAAGCCATGGCAGGCTGACTTAACAAATTCTCTCTTTTTCAGCAGAAACCTTGTCTCCTAACTCATAGAATTGCACACATACATCTGGCTGCTGTGTGGTTGATACCTTGTTATGTTTTTTTTTTTTTTTTCTCACTGCTGCCTGCTCTGAAGCAGCACTGATGCAGTTCGGGCAGTGAAACAAAGGGGATCAGGGGCACCAGAAAAGCCACTAAGAAGGTTTTACTCATTCAGTCCCCCCAAATGAGATTTTTTTAAGCCGACAAGGAGGACTGAAAGAAGTGACCTTCAAAGTGCACTCGTTCTACTTTGATCTTTAGGCTCCTGCTGCTCTCTACCATGCTCTATACAAAGATGATAGCAGCACTCACCTTTTTCTGGATTAAATAGTGTAAGCTCATTTTCGTTTTTTTTCTCTTCCACACAATTGACTGCTGAATTTACAGACAGGCTGTTGGCTAGAATAAAAGTTTTCCATTATGACTGCTATTCCAAAGTACAATCTACTTTCTGGCCAATTTTAGATTGTTGCTGTAGTCAAGTACAAATTTACATTAGACATATTTGTAAGATATACACTTCTCAGTCAAAAACACAAATTAATTTTTAATTCAATCTAGATCCAAATCTGTTATGTAACCTGCGAACTTAGCACCA
Organism: Poecilia mexicana; assembly: GCF_051168715.1. Taxonomy (NCBI): domain Eukaryota; kingdom Metazoa; phylum Chordata; class Actinopteri; order Cyprinodontiformes; family Poeciliidae; genus Poecilia; species Poecilia mexicana. The sequence goes on along the minus strand of NW_028263384.1, from coordinate 18,978,139 downwards.
CTGCAACAAAATGGTTGATCTTAGGATATGTATATATTAACAATACTTAAAATGTAAAACATAGCCTACTTACTCCATGGAGGCTGAAGCAGACTCAGAGTGGATGTCCGCAAGACATGTCTGCACCAAGATCAATTTGTACGACTGCATCCGCATTCCCATTTTTATACAGCAATGCCTGGCGGAAAATGGTGCTCACATCAAACTGTTTTGTAATCAAAACTGAGCTGATAAACCTGAAAGTAAGAGCAATAAGTCGCAAGAACGCCCATCAGCCAGAATGCCATTAACGACTGGGCGGTGGCTTCCCTGGTGGAGAAAAAGCTTGTTTAGCCATGCAACTAGCTTGTCACATTTGCTAGTATCCATTCAAACTGTGGTATATGAGGAAATTTTACATGAGAAATGCATGCAATCGGTACACTGCCCTATGAAATCCCCACAGTCTGGGAATAGTGAGCACGCAGTCTGCGCGGCCTACAGAGTACGCCCCAGTAAGTGGCCCTTTTATTCTTCTTTGATGGAAATATTGATCAAGACCGAGAAAGCCCGGTTTTCCCAATGGCATGAACAGCTTAAAGATTAGATCAAGGGTTCAGAGTGATGTTCTTCAAGTGTTTCATTCTGTTAACGTAGTTTCTCTAAAAAAATTGAATGTCACCCAAAACTAGCAAGATAGAATTTAATTAAAAAAAAGAACTGTTACCATGAAATGCACTGCAAGAAAGACTGCTAACTTGTCTGTTGTCTAGCACACAGCCACAGACATCCTCCATGGAGGAAGGTACTCTGCAAATGGTCACAGTTTGAAAAGCTGACTGTTCACAGAGTTCTGCCTCCGAGCATATTTTGCGAAGTTGAATGGAAGAAAAAAGTGTGATAGAAAGCTTTGTGAAGCTATTCCTGAACGAGAGACAACAGCAAAAGTGCCTTACCTGGGCTAAAGGGGAGAAAACATTACTGATGCACCATTTTCCAACATCTTCTCTTCAGATAAAAGTAAACTCTGGGCTGGAGGTCCAATGTGAAGCTTCCATAGTCAATAAAGATTTGGGGGGCCATCTCAGCTGCTGCTGCTGCCCATCTGTGTTTTCTCAGGTCTAAAGTCTCCCCTCCGTGCTTCACTCTGATGGCAAGCTTTATTGACTGGCCAGCAAACTCATCTGACTTAAACCTCGTAGAGAATCTGTGGAGTTTTGTGAAGAGGGACATGAGAGACACCAGATCAAACAATGTGGAGAAGTTGAAGTTTGCTAATGAAACAACCTAAGCTTTCTTAAACCTCAGCAGACACACGTTCTGTTTACCTCCCACTCACCACTGACACAGTAATTCATGCAAAAGGACCCATGATCAAGCCTAAGTCATACTCTGTACATTAAATAAATATACTTTTCAGTAGTAGGTCAATGTTTCTGTAATAAAAATATGTTTCACCTTTTGAATTGGATCACTGTATCTTAAACAGGAATTTTCAACTAGATTCTAATTTGTGAAGATGCACCTGTATGTGGAGGCTCCTGTTCTGTTTAAATGTCACAAATAGGGATGTGAATCATCTCTACTCATAGGAATAAAAGGTGAGCGAGTTTTCCAGTCTGATTAACTTTGATTTTTAACTGGAGGTTTAAGTCACACTCTGTTCCCATTTGCAGGTGACTGCAGTCTGGGCATTATCTGGTTCACTGACATTACATACTAAAGTCATCTTGGAACCTCTGCAGGAAACATGTGAAAGCACTTTTATGTACAGTACCAGTTACAGGTTTGGGCACACTTTCCTCATTCAGCTGTAATTAGTTTGGTGGTTCTGGTCTCACACGAGTAACAAAGCAAATATTGATCTGTTTTCCAGAAGGAATTGAGTTTTAAGATTTCATATTGTTTTTCTAAGGTTAGATCTTGAACTTTAACTTGATCCTATACACAGCATGGAGTTAAAATGAAAATCGCAGGAAACAAAATCGGAATTGATAGGAATGCTTGCAAGTCAATATTCAGCTTGTGACCATGTTGTGGTTGAAATGAGGATTTTGTTCCTATATGTGGGTATGTAGTTCTAGGAGATTCTTCAGCTTTTTTGTCTGCATGGTGCTTTTAGAGTCAGTCCTCAGAGTAATGAAATGTACAGGTGCTGGTCATAAAATTAGAATATTGTGATAAAGTTCATTATTTTCCATAATGTCATGATAAAAATTAAATTGTCATATATTTTAGATTCATTGCACGCCAACTGAAATATTTCAGGTCTTTTATTGTTTTAATTTTGATGATTTTGGCAAACAGCTCATGAAAACCCAAAATCCCTGTCTCAAAAAATTAGAATATTATGAAAAGGTTCTCTGAACGAGCAATAAAAATAATCATCTGAATCAACAAAGTAACTCTAAACACCTGAAAAAGATTCCTGAGGCCTTTAAAAACTCCCAGCCTGGTTCATTACTCAAAACCGCAATCATGGGTCAGACTGCTGACCTGACTGCTGTCCAGAAGGCCATCACTGACATCCTCAAGCAAGAGGGTGAGAAACAGAAAGAAATTTCTGAACGAATCGGCTGTTTGCAGAGTGTTATATCAAGGCACCTCAGTGGGAAGTCAGTAGGAAGGAAAAAGTGTGGCAGAAAACGCTGCACAACGAGAAGAGGTGACCGGACCCTGAGGAAGATTGTGGAGAAGGGCCGATTCCAGACCTTGGGGGAAGCAGTGGACTGAGTCTGGAGTAGAAACATCCAGAGCCACCGTGCACAGGCGTGTGCAGGAAATGGGCTACAGGTGCCGCATTCCCCAGGTCAAAGGTCAAGCCACTTTTGAACCAGAAACAGCGGCAGAAGCGCCTGACCTGGGCTACAGAGAAGCAGCACTTTGGACCACTGTTGTTCAGTGGTCCAAAGTACTTTTTTCGGATGAAAGCAAACTTTGCATGTCATTCGGAAATCAAAGTGCCAGACTCTGGAGGAAGACTGGGGAGAAGGAAATGCCAAAATGCCAGAAGTCCAGTGTCAAGTACCCACAGTCAGTGATGGTCTGGGTGCCATGTCAGCTGCTGGTGTTGGTCCACTGGGTTTTATCAAGGGCAGGATCAATGCAGCAGCTATCAGAAGATTTTGGAGCACTTCATGCTTCCATCTGCTGAAAAGTTTTATGGAGATGAAAATTTAATTTGGTCTGGAATCGGCCCTTCTCCACAATCTTCCTCAGGGTCCGGTCACCTCTTCTCGTTGTGCAGCGTTTTCTGGCACACTTTTTCCTTCCTACTGACTTCCCACTGAGGTGCCTTGATATAACACTCTGCAAACAGCCGATTCGTTCAGAAATTTCTTTCTGTTTCTCACCCTCTTGCTTGAGGATGTCAGTGATGGCCTTCTGGACAGCAGTCAGGTCAGCAGTCTGACCCATGACTGCGGTTTTGAGTAATGAACCAGGCTGGGAGTTTTTAAAGGCCTCAGGAATCTTTTTCAGGTGTTTAGAGTTACTTTGTTGATTCAGATTATTATTTTTATTGCTCGTTCAGAGAACCTTTTCATAATATTCTAATTTTTTGAGACAGGGATTTTGGGTTTTCATGAGCTGTTTGCCAAAATCATCAAAATTAAAACAATAAAAGACCTGAAATATTTCAGTTGGTGTGCAATGAATCTAAAATATATGACAATTTAATCTTTATCATGACATTATGGAAAATAATGAACTTTATCACAATATTCTAATTTTATGACCAGCACCTGTAGTATTGAGGAGTCATGTGATGTTGTCGGCCTGTTTTCATGTAAAGACTGTGAAACAATTAGGCAAGCTGCACTCAAATGAACAACTCAGACAAAATTTGAAGTCAAAGATTTTTTGTTTGTTTGTTTTGTTGTTTTTTTTATATATATATATATATATATATAAGTCACGGTCAGTACCGAAGATGTCAGTCAAAAAGGCAGAAGTATCCAAATCAGTGGGCAGAGGCAGAGTCAAAAGAGCACAAGGGATCAACACACTAGAGGCAAAAATCTAAAAAAAAAAAACATGCCTGGAATGCTTGGTAGTGGAAACAAAATGGAATGGAGGGAAGGGAACATAGTGAATAAATAAATATGGGAGGTGAAGATGACTGGGAGCAGGTGAGTTCAGTTAAGCATGCTTGAAATCACAGTAGAGCTGTAACGATTCCTCGAATGATTCGAGTACCTCGATTATTAAAATTTCTTGAGGCAAATTATCTGCCTCAAAGCTTTGTTAAATTATGTTTTACTGTTTAGCGCACCTTGTTGCACCCAGTTGATTATTTGTGTTGCACAACGCTATCACTTCTGTCTATGAGTTGTTGACAAATGCTTGCAGCTAGCAGCATAATATCCAAGTTCGGTCGGGGGGGATTTTATTGATTGATGATTATGTCCGGGTTTATATGGAATACAACGGCCTTTCTCTTCCTGGAGCTGCTGCCTGCTGCGTGGCGGGTGTTTGCATGCAGGCAGATAGACAGTTTCTAAACTACAGAAAAGTAATTGTTGGAGACAAATATGAAAAATTGGACTGATGTTCATTTAAGGTATTAATACTGCTATCGTGGCAGTATTCATCAGTATTTCACTTTATCAATTTTTTACTTAGCAATATTTTTTTATTACTCAATTAACCCTCAGAATAATCGAAAGATTACTTGATTACTAAAATAATAATTGACAACAGCCCTAAATCGTAGTCAGCAGAGTTGGGGCAGATAAAATCTTTCATATAACAATGTAGAGATTTTGCAATATTAATTTTACCAAAACCTGTCTATGTTTGCTTTATTTATGTGAAATCTAAAGGACCAAGTGCTGTTCATTTGGCAAAACAAAGGGAGTTATATTTATTGTGAGTCAACAATGTTGGTGTTGTCAAATATTTGAAAAATAATAATTTCTTATTCAATAGTTTCTCCCATCTAATAAATGTATTTACATTAAATTATACATGACTGTTTTTTATTACACAGTTAAAAAATGAAATCAATAATTTCAGTTTTTAAATAAATACCGTAGTCATTATTGACTTCAGCACAAACCCACACATGAATACTGCCACAATTCTGGGTGTTTGGGTTTTGCGGTATGTTGGTACATTTAGATTATTTGTTTTCCAACAGCCATTTTGTCCAGTTCCTCGGTTACACTTCAGTTAATTGCCTTCCCTCACAGCTGCAATCAGTTTCTAATCAACCACATCAATAAGGAACATGGGAAACATTGTTCGGCAATCAGTTTTCCTGCATAAATATCCCTGCCAGACAAGTTGGATCCAAGGCAATGTTATTTTTAATTTACCCCTGGACTTTCAATTTTTATCTTTTAAATAAAATGTTTGAGTTTCACCAGCCTGCATCCTCCCTTCCTATCAATAAGAATATTAGTTTTTAAGGTGTTAAGGTTTGTTTTAAGTATACCTGTGGCCAAAATGACCTACAGTACTAGTAAGTTTGCAGGATTTGTATCCTGCTTTATTTCACAGGCTTTTTCGGGCATTTTTATATGGTCTGAGATGCTTTAATGCAATTTTTTAAGGATACTTAAAATATATTGTGTTAAATGACTCCAGAGTTTGAAGCTGCAAATCAAATCTTTACACCTGTGAGTTACGGATTCAACTGACCATCAAAGGATGAAGAATTTCACTGTGTGTTTTAAAATTATTTGTGAAGTTTACACAGTGAGAGCCACAGAAGTGTGATAGACGACGTGATTTTTTGTAAGTGTTGGAACTCAGAAGGGATTACTGATCTCCTCTGATCCTTTTTGAGGTCCGCTTCAAAACAGAATGGAACATTTGTACATTCTGTTTCAGAGGACAGTCACCAGCTACATGAAAAACAGTGGTTTCAGTTTTAGAGCAGTTTTACCAGCTGGAAAGACAATGGAGGGAATCCCCAGAGCGGTGAAATCTCCTTCATGTATCCTCCACAGACTGTTTGATTTATTTATGCGCTGGATTTACAATGCACTAAATGCATGTAGGTGCAAACACAACCACCAGGTTTGGGAGATGGGAGCAATTTGCATCTATTTTTGCATCAAATCGCAGTTCTCCTCACCTCAGCCCCAAGCAAAAAACTGCAGCAGGAGTACAATATCTGCATGTTTCTAAATTAATAAGTGGTGATAAATTCTTTAAATGAATTAATTCAGAGGTGATTAAGAAACATTTATTCAAGACAATCTATTCAATTTAAATATTATTATAAGATATCTGTGTAAATATACTTTCTAACTTAATTATAAAAGAACATTTGTCCACGATTACATTAATTTCACTTGAATAAAAAAGTGTCTTAGGAAAGATTTTCAACTTACTAAGCAAAAACATGACTTCAAACATAATTTATGCAATTTGTTTGGTTTGAGAAATTAATTTTAGGCCCATGACGCAAAAGAGATTCTGCCTTATGTGACATTCCTCACAAAATTTCTTAAATAAACAGTGCATATGTTAATTTGATAATATGTAATCCTTTCTAATCTTTTTCAATTTTCTTTTTTCCATTGTGTTTAATGTTTCTGCAGAGATTGGGAAATATGAAGGCGATGAGCTGAAAAAAGATGCGGACACAAAGAAATACCTTGATATCATCAGCAATAAAAACATCAAGCTCTCTGAAAGAGTTCTTATCCCTGTCCAACAGTATCCAAAGGTAAGAAACTACAGCTTCGAATTACTTGGCTATTTAAGCTGTAATGCCAATACTGTATGCTTGTTTGTGTGTTGTATCGTCTGTGATTCCAGTGGTTCATTGCTGAATGGAGACTTTTGGTCTGGGCCTCCTTGTTTGGCTGCACCTGTCCACAAGCACTAAAATTTAAAAATCTCCCTGGGCTTGAAACTGCCTTACGGAGAGCTCCCGGATGGTGTCTGTTTATTTTGATGTAGTCATCAAAACCCAAAGTTTTCAGTAGACTAAAGCACCCAAGGGTACAGTGAAGAACAGTGGTCATAAATCACTGTGACACAGTGCTCAGGATTCTGAGTTATGCAATGTCGGTACTGGCAAAGTCTGAAATGTAGCCTAATGAGACTTCTCCAGCAGGCAGTTTAGCATCATGGAGCTGCTGGTTGAGCAAAAGTGAAAAGATTCCCTTTCACTGTAATCACAGAAAGCACAATTTCTAATCACAGATTCATGCACAGGGTATGAATATATTTCACGCTTTAAGTTATTCGTTTCTAATGTATTCATTTTTAGCTCTTCCATTCCGGGCAGTATCGTTAGTTACATCTTTGTGTTATGCTGCACTGTTGGTAATTACTGTTATCAGTCATTACAGTCATCAATATGAAAGGAAAAAAAAAAAGTCTGAACATTTTAATTATAGTCAGTTAATTATTAATATTAGTTCCTCTGTGTAATATGTTAGACTGAAAGCACTAGAAAGTGTATGAACAAAAAGATGAAGAGTTTTGATGTTACTGTGCAGTTTCCCTCTTAACTATTCAAGATTTAATGGAGATTTTGAGTCTGATTTTTAAAACAGAGATTTTAATCTATTCTAATTTCTTTGCTAGAACTAAATAATATAGTTTTTTTAAAGTCTGTTGTTACGAAGCAATCTCTCTCTCTATTAAGGAAAATATCAAAAATATTTAGCATGCATATAATTGCATAAATAGGCCTAACGAAAAAGTATTACATCCTGTTTTCTTTTACAAAGAGGTTTATAAACCTCAAAATCTAAAAGTACATAACATTAATATTGTCTGCAAAACGCATTATAAAAAATACCAGCATCATTCCACTTAATATTTTAGAATACATAAAGAATGATTAAATGCCTTCACTTTTTTGTGTGAAAGGGAGCAGTCAAGATTGCACAGCTATACCAGTTAATAGTATTTTATATTTTTTTTAAACAAAAACACTCACAATTAGAAAGCTGACATTTTTAACATGTCTATATCAAGATTAACAGCAGTTGTTTTTTATTTGCAAAAATCATCAGTGGATTATAGAAATAAAAGTATACATAATTTACAGGGAAAGAAACTTAACTATTTAAAATAGAACATGCGTGACCACCATTTGATCATTTTTTGCACCATCAATGCAAAATAGCACTAAATTGTTTTCTTTAATAAAAACATAATAGTAATTTAGGACCAAAAACATTATTTGTTCTACAAACATTATTTTGTTTTCTTGATTATATTCCCCTTGTGTGAACTTCTGTGTTTATTTAGCTTATTTGGAGTTGATAACTGATTGTGCCCCTTTGTGTGATTGTTTAAATTTGCAAATCTATTTCAGCTTCATTAAAATTGTAAGCTGTGTGGACCTTTTCTTTCACTTAGACTGATTTAAATAAGTTCCCTGGTTAAGTTGCAAAGGGTAATTATTTGAATCTGCAAATACATTTAGCTTAATTACCAGTGGCTGGTTTATGAATGAAATGCATTAATTTGCTGCAGAAAAAAAAGACATTATGTTAGTTTTGAAAAGGTCTCTGCAAGTTCTTATTCCATTTAGCAGAACTGGACCTTGAACAGAAAAATTGTTGCTGAAATGTGATTTATAAACTTTTGAGACTGAATTGACAACACGTTTCTGCGAAGCCATGCTCATGTTTTCCAGTGAATAACTCAGTTGATAAAGCACTATGAAAGTACAGACCATTTACCAATAAATCAAGTGATATACAAAATAAATGCACTCAGCTCAAAAATATCGTAATATAAAATAAGATGTTCAAAATAACGTCTATTAATGTCTATCATTTTGAACACATTATATGTAAGTTAATTTCAGAGAAGACGCACAGTATACTGCATCTGATCAATGAGTATCGGTAGTTTTCTTAGAAGAAACTTGCTGCATCATCACTTTATTCTGTCTGAATAAAGTGTCTGTGATGCTGAATAACAGCATCACAGCTTGACATGAACCCATGTTTGAGCTCAGTTCCCACTTAAAAATCATTATAGCTGTTCTCTGCTTTGTTAATGTTATTCATTGTTAGGAGCTCCAGTAAAACAGCTCATAAAATCAAATCCATTTTTCCATCCATCCATTTTCTGTACACCCTTGTCCCTTAGTGGGGTCTGGAGGGGTGCTGGTGCCTATCTCCAGCTAACGCTCCGGGCGAGAGGCGGGGTACACCCTGGACAGGTTGCCAGTCTGTCGCAGGGCAACAGAGACACACAACCATGCACACACACACAATTTAGAGAAACCAATTGACCTGACAATCATGTTTTTTGAACTGCGGGAGGAAACCAGAGAACCCGGAGAAAACCCACACATGCACAGGGAGAACATGCAAACTCGATGCAGAAAGACCAGGGCCGGGAATCGAACCGAGAACCTTAATAAATATGTTTTATCACTGATATGTTTTGTTCTCGTTGCTTGATTTCAGTTGTAAGCTCAGTTTTGAACTTAGTGTAGATGAAACTATAGTACTTTGCAAAATCCCACTTCTGTAAAAGAGAAGACTCTCTTGTAAAACATCCCAAGGGACTTTGCTTACTAGCAGCCTGACAAAAATACACAATGTGTTTCTCAACTTGGCAGAAGGTTGATGTTTGGAAAATACCAACTGCAACATTCAAAGACTATAAACCAACACCAGCTGTGAAGCACGGAGTTGCGACTGACTTTGGAACTGCTTTGCGGCATCAGGACCTGACCACCTCACCATTAGAGAATCCGCCGTTAATTCAACCAGTTTTTCTGGATTTACCATGGTTTTTCTGGATTCTGCAACATGAAAGTGATCAAAAACATACCAGCAAATACTCCAAGGACTTACTGAACAAACAAAAGGAGAATCCTGGGACAAGGGAAGCCCCCCAGACCTTGTTCTTGTGTAAGAACAAGGTCTGCTTGGGGTGACTTGAAAATGACAGTTCATGCAAGAAACCCCTCAAACAAAGATGAAAGTGAGAAGTGAGGCAAGCTTTCCCTTAGTCCTCTAAATGGTAGATGGACACAAAGAAACATTTTCGTTACTATCATCTGAAGTTATTTTAAGCAAAGGGGGTTAAACTAGCATTACGTACATAAGGTGTCCTCAATTTTTCTTCAATAGAAGACACCTTCTTGGGTGATATCAATTCTAAAACAAGGTTTACTTTTGGTGTTTTTCAGTAATTAAATTACTTTCTTTTCCCATATTCTTTAATCATAATGATTTATTTCGTGAAGGATATGAGTCTAGCTTAGAGCCAACAAAATCTATGAAGCTGCTCCATTGCTTTTTCATGCTTTAAAGCTGCAGTATGCAACTTATATATATATATATATATACATATATTTAATAAAAGTTACATGAATCCATTTTAATACAATCCTCATCAAAATGAATCATCATCTTTTGAAAATGTTAGTAATAGCATAAATGTCATGATGGGTGGCGGTAAGGTGAGGAGAAGACGCTGGGACCCAGGATGTAGATGAAGTAATGGTTTTAATAAAGATAACTCGACAGTCCAGAACTGGCAGCACGGCAGAGTTAGCAACAGCTAATACCGGTAGCAACAGATAAACGGACTAACATGCGAGCTAACACAATCCAGGACTAATGCAGTTCCACTGGAGAGTGTGGCAGGACAAACAGGCGTGGCAGCAAACCACAAACTTAGACATTTGACAAGGACCCGACGGAGAACACAGATAACAGGTGAGACTAAATACACATGGGGTAATCAAGGGGATGAGACACACCTGGGAGACAATCAACGGGGAGGACAGGACAGAGACTCACATGGAAACAGAATCACACAGAAAAACTCAACTAAACACACAGAAACACGGATCACGACAATAAAATGTGTGTCTTTTACACCAAATTAACATTATGAAGGCGATCTTACGGAAACAAAAAAATAAAAACAATGGTGCAGCTTTATATTTTCTCCCACACATATACATTCATTCAGAGAACCCAGAGGACATCCAATGGAATCAGTTAGCTGTTTCATCCACAACTCACTGCTGTGACAGTAATTAAGGCTTGTTCAGGAACCCTTAATACTACTAAGCTGATGAAGATCTCGAAAAAAGTAATCTGTATTGACTTTTTGTCTTTTTGTTTCTGCGCTATGTATTGTTTAAATGTTAGTCTACTCTCTTTTACAAACTGCGCAGAACTGTGAATGTTTACTGCCAACATAGGTTGTTTACCAATAGTGAGTTAATACTTGAGAACACTTACAATTTTTGCTCTGTGCATATGCATGCATTTGCCAGTATAAATTGAAATTTAAATCTAAGAACCACATTTTCATTTTTTTTAATCAAGGGAAATCCTTGGAGCTTGCATGCAAACAAGAACTACTCAGGCATATGACATGTGTCTTTTAATAAAAAATCACACACGCACACAAAACAGGGAACACTGACTTAAAATTGTGCTTCTATGTATTGAACTGAAACTCTTTTGTCTCTCCAGATTAAAGCTGCAGTCTGGAGGGACAGAGCAGTTGTCCAACAGTTTCTGTGACCTAATTGCACAGTCAGCACTTCCTGCGACTGCAGTGTCACTGTCTTAAACATCTTGGTAACACTGCACTTTCAGTTAATGATAATTAACCACATAAAGCAGCTCCTTGAAAAGCATCCACCACAAAGAATAGAATACAGCAGAAAAGAAAGAGATGTTGTGCTTGGGACATAAAATTCTTGCTGATATGCAAAATATTTACATACATTTTTGCACAGAAATTATCATTTACCAATGTCTGACTCACAGATTTTAGAGCAGAGGCCTCTTTGGATGAGACACCAGACCAGGACGACACTAAGCAACTTTCTTTCTCTTACTTGGTGTGGAACTTATTTGTATGTCAATTTTTTTTCACGGCTGCTAATAAATGATACTTATATTGACTGTCTGTCTCTGGAGGCAGAACAAAACTTAAAAAAGCAAACCATTTGTTCAACCAGTCATATAACTGAGCTCATTCAAGCTTACAGCAGCCATCTCGCTGCAGAGTAATTAAATGCAAGATAATTAAATTGTCACTTGAGAGAAGTCCTATGCCTGACTTCAGATTTGCAGAAGCCAGTCATGGAAGATCAATGTGACAAATTGAACAGCGAAGAAAAATTTGCATGTATTTGTCTGTGCCCGTACGTGGCACGAAGACAGATACACGCTGCAAGTTGTTTCCACTGTCGACACATCGGAGCAGAAGAAGCACTGGCGTGATAAAGAAGGCAGCTGTTATTAATCTTCACCTTTTGCTTCACGGTCACGCCTTGTGCTGAGAAAAAAGAAGTGTGTGGTTTTGTTTGTGTAGCTGTTTTATAATTACTGCATTACAAGGGCATTGATGGTATTATATCATTAATTACTAATGGTGTAAATTCCAAAAATGTTAGTGACTAAAAGTCAGGACCATGCTCAGCTACATTTGAAATAATGAGCTGTGTCAACAGGGGAGTTGAAAAATAAACACCAAAAGTGATTAAACATGCCTGATAGAAACAAAGTGACAGTCCAGGTTTGCTTTTGATGAGGGGAAAACATTTTAACATGAAGAAAAGCTCAAAAAGTTGGTTTCATATAATACTGCCTCTTTAATATAGAACTGACAGCAACATTGTTGGACTAACAATATAATCCAGCTAGAATAACATAGAAAAACTAGAAAAGTATGTGTTCACATAAACGCTCTAATAAGTGCTCATTGTTTGAAAGCTAAAATATGGAAAATGTAATATTTAACTGGCAAAGCTTGGATTATCATATACACCAGAAAAGATTTGAAGTAGCAATAAAGAAAATCACATAACATTGTCCTCTTGGGATGAATGAATGCATTTCACTTTACTGACAACATGGGAACTTAGGCTACACCAGGCCTATAAAATATTTAGACTTGACATTTAAAGCGTTTTGTAGTAGACCGAAGCGCATCGGCGAGTAACATATCGTGTGCTTTTACAAAAACCATCCGCATTGCTTTTGTTTCTCAAGTACTGTGCTGACAGTATGTGACCTGAGTGTGACAAATTTATGTCACATTAATCTTCCATGAGATGTACTGTATATAAATGTGTTATGCATAAAATGGGTGTAAATTTTACTGTCACCGGTGTCGTACCACTGCAGACAGCTGTCAGACCTACGGTAGTTTGGGAATAACCTGAAATAAGTTTGAAGTCAGACTCAAGCCCAGGATCTTGTTTAATTGTCTTATGCTTTGATAAATGCATTCTTTTTATTTTTTAGCAAATCATGAATGCACTTAGATACATATGAGGATTATGTGCTGCATTTCTGAATATTACATTTGCCGCGTCCTTTTCTTAGCATTAAATAGTCATTGTTGTCCTCACTACAACCTCAAATACAGTAGTGAAGTGATCAATGAGACAGAGAAAAATCTTCTTACTTGTTTGTTTTTTAATATATTTTTTTCTGTAAGTTATGGCATCCGAAAATGTATTTTTCTGTGATGAAAGCAGGAAAATATACATTAGTCCACTTTAGGTTTTGATGGATGTCTTTCGGTTCACACTGACATTTTTTTTAAGAACTTCCTTACTTTCTGCATGGAGCCATAAAATATGACTTTTCACCAAAGAGGTTCTTAATCAGGGCTGGTGAAAAAGGCAGCACTTAGCTCATTCAGTAAAAGTCAGACTCATGTCGATACAAACCTCTAATTTATTTATTGATTTATTCTGTTCTTTTGCAAAGAATTGTAGTGCATAGTGACAATTTAACCACACACATAATATTACTTATCACAGTATCCTTGCAAATAGATGCACTGCTATCACTACCTTTGTTTAATAATTCTTAATCAGCTGATTTCTGATATACACCAACTGTTGAAAACGGGACTTAAAGACAATGTTTAGGGCAAGACCTATAAATACCAGCGGGAGATATAAAAAGATCAACAGTGTTAAAGAACTGAGCAGTCAATGGTGTTTATGAGTTTAGGGGGAAATAATCAGCTCTGAGAGCCGCTGTAAGCGGTGGATTGACCTACTTAAACTCGGTGACGTGTGACTTTTAAATAAACTGCAGGATAAGAGACAGTCAGCTTTTTATTCTGACACTAATGCGACATTTCATTCTTGCCGTAATGCTGGTGTCTACACTTTTTTCATTTTTGTATATTTTTAAATATTTTAAATTTGATCAATCAAAAATGGGATTAAACGTTGAAATTTGAAAAAAATTATGCTCAAATGTTTTAATTGGCTGCTGTTTTCCCATGAACCTGCCCCCCAGCTCAGGAAAGCTGTTCTTTTCTCTGAACCCACAGACATTGTGTACGAGTCCAGTCCAACCCAACTCATTTACTCTAATTAGAGACCAGCGCCCGAAGTGAAACCAATTGAAATTACTTCCAGTCCTGGCTCATTGGTGTAACTTCTCTTGCTTTTAGCTTTTATTTAACATCTTCGAGCATTTTTCCGCTTGTTGTAACGGCTCGGTGAGTCAAGTGCAAATCTTCTGGGATGTGTGATTGATAGGAACGGAGACTAAGCACTAGCACTGGTTTTAGTGAAAAAAGTGCTACTCCTCCTGGTAGATGTATTTTGCAAAACTTTAAATTTGAGGCACATCAACTCTCCATAGTTATATTGTAGTTTATTTAAGTGCTTACTGCTTAATTAAACCATTAGAATAGAATCATTAAAGCTTGACTTTACAATGTTAGATATCTTTTTTCACTGCAGAATCTTTGCAGTATTCTTACATTACAGTTGTGCTTAAAAACATACCCATGTGGCCATGTGCTTTTTAGCTACAGTAGTTTTAATCTGTTGAAATATTTCAGGTGTTAGTTCATCAATCATTCTTTGCTACATTTTTCTCTATAGCTTTTACAGATAAATTGTCCTGACGGAGCAAAACTTTGTGCTCTCTCACTAACGAATGTCCCACATGGCATGCAGCCAGAACAGCTCTGATTTCAGAGTCAGGGGCTCCATGAGGCCTCAGCCGCTTCATGTGTTATCAGCAGGCAAGCAGCAGGAGATGAGGATTATCCCAGCACATCCCTAAACCTCAACATTTTCTCCTGGTTTAGCCCTTTTCTAACCCCCATTTGCACTGTTCAAACTCACCACTACTGGCTAGTCACGACCCCAGAAACCCTGTTGTTTCAGGGATGTTCAAACTTGCGTCATGTTGCGGCCCTGATTGCTGCTGTTGTAAAATTTTAAATTTGTGAACATACAATGCTCTGCCAACATCAATTGTTTGTGTACCATCTAAGTGATAAAAGCAATTTGCATGTGTAACTGCTGTAAAATTATAAACAAAGCTTCTGTCACCTGTAAGTGCTTATCATTTTTTTTAGCTCATTGTTGCACAGCTATTAAAATAATGTCCTTCAGTGGAATTTGGACAATGTGTACTGTTACAGATTCACCCCAGTGCCTTACATCATTCAGAGCGGACAATTTGGACGCTTTGTTCACCATCTGCAGAAAAAATCTAAAATGAAGCCTTCTGTTGTTTTGCAGCAAGTGAAATTGTAATTTTGGCCTTGAGGCATCCATCCAGTGAACTAATCGACACTTTTTTACTTTATCTTGTTAGTTATGTGATAAAATGTAATGTTATCAGGAAATGGCAATATATAATTCATAAATGCTCTTGCCTTATTTTGACATGGACAAGAGACAGAATTATACAATTTATTCAGTAGAAAAGGGAAGATTAAGATAAACTTTGTCATTTTTACTTTACATGAATTTATTTTTGGCTCATTAACTAGACAGCTTGATTTGCATTTCGTAACCTTGGAACATGGGGTGGCTTTAAAATGGCTGGTATTGTCAGATGTTTTTTTTTCTATTTTGCTTGTGCGCAGGTCGGTGGAAATATGTTTCCTATTAGATGTATTCAATTTAATTTTCAATGGCTAGTACATATATTACTTTGTAATTTTTGTGTATGTAGTCTGCATTTATAGAACAAGATTTTATGTGTGTTTGTGATACAATTTTAGGCTTATCGGCCTTGGGTTATTGTGACCCTTAAATAATTCCCCTGCAACCGAGGCTCCGCCATACTAATTTCATTTTTGGCCGCTGTGGGATGTCGGTGTCCCAAGCAAAGGCCTATCATGCGCAAAGGTGTTTTGCTTAGATAAGTAATGAATACAGTGAAAGGTTTGCAGAGTGTGAATTAAAATTAAGCACTTGTATGACAGCATCTCAGTTCCGCTTTATGGTACCACGGGTTAACTGTTGGTGTGATGGCTTTCTCTGGCACAATGCTATTCATGAGATGTAATAAAGATTAAAGTCCGCGACCTTCTCTGCTACATTGCTGTCTTAGTTTACAGAAAAAAAAACACATTCTGACCGGGGTTGTTAGGATATTATGTTTGTTACAGAAATTTAAATAGTTTATTATTTTTTTTAACATGTGGCTAATGATCACTAAAGAAAGTAGCTGGTAAATATTGATGTGTAACAATCTAGAAAATCAACATGGTGTCTTTAAATTCTAATTATGCATATTGACATGATGTAGGACACACTATTTTGCCAAATTATAGAATTCAGGATTTTAAGGAGCTCAGTAAATGATAAGTCTGGGTATAGCTGTTCCCAGGAAAAAAGGAACAGCTATAGTGGAAAATGTAAGGTTTGGCAGAGGGGGAATCATGGTGTGGGCTTTTTAAGAGTTGGGTTCTTAAAAACATTAGTCATCACATTTTAGTTGCCAAAAAAGTTCAGGTTCCATAAACTGCTTTAGGTTTACACAAACAACTGCCGCAATATATGAAACAGCAAAATCTTTGTCTTCCAAACGGGTTTCGTGTTTGTACAGTGGACCCTGCCTATTCACAGAACGAGGCCAAACTTCTCACTCTATGTGTTCAGCACATTTTTTTTTTTCTTTTAACACAATGCTGTGAACTGTTGCATTATATATATTACGGGCAAACATTAGCAATTGGGTAAAAAAGACTAGACAAGCAGAAGTGTCATTTGATAGAGGCTGTTACTTTGCAAAAATATTTGAAGACAGATAAGATATTAGATGCTCTGTTGGCCTAAAATGTAAAAAAAATAACTCGTCGGGTCACAGTTACCACCAAACATAATGTATCCTTTCATGTAGCATCACATGGTAAAATATTAGCAATTGTTGAGAAAACTGCAGTCTTTTTGACCAAAGAATGGGCCTTTTTTCAATAAAAAGAATAGGAGGTATATTAGAGCAATACAACATATTGAATTATAGGGTTTGTGTAAAATTTAAAATTTGCAAAAGACAGCTGAAAAGCAACATTTTTAGTAGATTAAAATATTGCATTGCATTCTCTCTTTCTTTGTGCCAATAATATATTTGGCCAGTTGGATGACGTTTCTCTTCCCCCAAGGCCTACACCTGACATAGATTTCAGACTCTGCGACGCAGTTTGGGATTTTCTCCTTTTGTTTGTGTTTTATTTTTTAATGTCATTCTCAAAAAGAGAAGAACATCTTTAATATCGTATTTTAGAATATTTCTCATCCATATTGAATTTCCTATTTCTTACTTATAATATAGTTCAGCCTCAATGACGGAACAAAGATCTTTGCAGCTCTATTTGTAAATTTCTGTCTTTCCTACGTTGTCGAAAGTAGGAGATGTTCTAACAGGAAAACTGCAGCTCTAGCAGGAAAATACAGTTTTTTTGTTGTTTTTTTTTAGTTTTCAGTGCCAAACAGCTTTTGAAGCTTAGTGTCACTTCAGCATCTGGGGCTGATTTCACATGTTGAGTGAAGCTGAAGCAAGGCCACAGAGTAGAATGTTTTAACTCTACAAATATTTCAACATATAAGCCAACAATATAGGTCACTTTGGGTGATTAGAAGGTAATGCTGAAATAGGTCCCTTGAGACTTCATTTCTATTCAAAACGAAGCTTTTTATTTTTATTTTTTGTTTCTCGGCTCACAGTAGAGGCAGAAAACATATCTGGCGATTCTGATTCGAATCATTTTCTCGGCCTCCACCACAGCAAATCTTGTCCCCCTTACAGAGGACCCAAATGGTGATTCGTCAACTTTCTTTAATGTCTGTGGAGCTCTAGCGAAATACTCCTCTGACACACCTTCCATCAAGTCCTCCGCAGCTGTCATTAAAGCACAAACTTCTGCCTGAGGCGTTAATCCTCCTATCACATAAGAGTTGGATTTCCCCAATACCACAGCTCACTAACCTGGCAGTGAGTGCCTCAGGATGTGACTGGCCCCAGTGCACAGCATAAAAGGGCAGTACATTTTCGAGCCCGAGAGATTAAATGTTGTTCTGTTGTTCAATTTGTGTTGCCACAGTGCTTTGTCAATATTTTTTTTGCTTTTTATGGAACTGACCTTATACTGAAGCATGGAAATATGCTAATTTGGCACATGAAGTCACCTTGAGGCTGCTTTGATTTATTTTCTATTTTAATTTGAGATATTTTTCAGTCATTCATCAAGATACCCTTGATGAGTGATTGATGATTTTTATTGACCATTTTGTTTTCCTGCCGAGTTTGGAGCATGAAAAATTTGGCCATGGAAGAATCAAAATAATGGAAGTAACACAGCAGGCTTCTCTCCCGGGTTTTGAAATTATTATCTACTGTTGTTGTCAACAAACTTAATTATCCACATAGAAAGTTCGTTGGTCAAAAGGAAATCACCATGATTTGAATTGAATTCAAATCACTAGCTTAAACAGAGAACTTTCAGGAAAGTTTTACAGACTCACTATGTGGTTTTGCTCATCCATTTAGGTCTACTGAGAGGATCATTAGAGCTAACTTTCCCTCCATCCAGGACTTGTACAGGTCTGAACTCAGAATTAAAAAGGGCAGGTAATATCTCTGCAGACCCCACACACGTCATGGACGCAAACAGTTTGGACTTTTACCTTCGGGTCAATGCCACAGAGCATTATTTGCAAAAACCAGTTGCCACAGAGACAGTTTCCTTCCCCAGGCTGTCAGTTTGATGAACAGTTAACAGAGTGCCTAGATCAATACCATGAATATTTGCACTATTTCAACCTTGTCTTTTTTTGTAAAAGCATTTTATATATGTATATACACATGACAAAAACTTTTACATTAATTCTTACACATTCATATGTAAAATGTTTTATTCTGACTAACGCATACAAAGGTGTAGTGCTCATTGTAACAACAAATACTTAACTGTGCATGTCATTGTGTCTAGCTACCAATACTCAGGTCATTCCTCTCATTGACCAGCACTCTTCTCTGGAGGCCCGGCATTGGTTAGTTTGTGGAAGCTGTTATGCAGACTCCTGTTCCTTCTTGTTACTCGGAAGAAGACATCTCACAATCCACCCATGTTATTTCAGCAATTTTTTATCATTTTAAATAAAAGTGCTCACGTGTGGCAATTCAAAACCCAAATTGTGTATTTTCTGAAAAACACAGTCACTTGAAAAACTGACAAAAGAACTGAAAAAATTAAAAAAATTAAAGCGCTATTCTACAGACAACAAAAACAAAATAAGTTGCATGCACAATCTGGAACAAACCTGTTACAAACACATTGATTCTTTGTATTTCATTTGATGAACGGAAATATTCGTGTTAGTTTTTGGGTTTTTATACTCATCTCCTAACTGATGATTTTTGCTGAACACTGAAAAAAAAAGTTAAATAAGAGCGTTTTTGGACATTCTAGCAAATAAGGGAAAAAAGTCCAACTATAGCCCATCCACCCCTGCTAGAACAAAAGCATAAGTGGTAAGTTAGGTAAAAAAAATATAAGTAATAAATATTGTTTTCTCCAGTTAATCACTCTATTACTTTGCAGTTACACCATCACAAAAGCCTGGAATGAACAGTAGAAAAAATATATATATATTTTTAGTAGCTGCCATGTTTTAATCACCCACTGCACCCCGATTGGCTGGATGGCGCTCTAACACATGCACAAATCAGTCAGGCAGCACTAATCTAAACTGCAGCAGCTCTGCATGACAACCATGCAAACTGCTGAAAACAAGAAAACATTCAGTGTCCCTCACCTGCAGGGCTTAGGGTTAGAGGTAGGGTTAGCTGAGGTCACTTGTGTGAACTGAAAATAACATATGGACATGCAGCGTAAAGCTCCCAATCAACTTACATGTGAACGTATTGAGACTTGCAACACAAACATACAGATTGAATTAGGTCAAAAAATATTTTAACTCACAAGAAAAGGCTTGACTATCTTTAGTGTTTTCTGTGAATGATTGACTTGCATAGGGAAGTTGTTTTCCAACAAAATTCCGTCTTCATGTGCACATTTCACATGAAAACGTGTTCATCTCTGCTACACAGACTCCTCGTCCTGAACTGGACATTCCTATTTTCTTGAAACTTTACAAAAGGCTGCACCAAAATTGTAAAGGTTTGCAGTTGCCCTTCTAACAGCTTGGAAGATTTATTTTTTAGCTTACAAAAAAATATTTCTTTTGTAAGCTAATCTCAGTTTATTTAGTGGATAAAAAATCAAAAATTGAGTGGCTGGATAAATGGATTTCCGCATCCATGAATATATTATTGCTCAAGACAAGAATGAATGTATTAAGGAAGACATTTTCAGGCTAACATGGAGTACCATTTGCTTATTTCAATATTTTATTTTTTGCTTCTTGTTCCCTCGCGCTCTGCACATTGCACCTAGCTAGAACTGCTTAATTTGCCTTTATTTTGTCTACTTGTATATGTTAAGGCCAATGTGGATCTTCTATGAAGTCAATGTGATCTTGTTCAAAAATATAACCATAAAAAAAATAGAAACGCCTCAGGCATTGAGCTCCTGGTGAAATGTGCTTTGCTCAGCTCGAGTGTCAACTTTGTGGATACACATTAGTGCAATGTGACTCAACCTCCAGCTACTGTTTTATGCCCTGTCCACATAGAACTGCATCTAAAATTAGCCTTTAAAGCTTAGACATTTAAATATATTAAACTGATCTGTCTAGGCTCTCAGTAATTTTTTTTCCCCCGCAGAATGTATTCTGTTAAACACATTAAGCAGAACAGTGTGCCCACTTTGTAATGCAATATTTGTTCATTGTTTAAAGAGTCTTTTGTGCATAATTGCCGCATTCACAACACCCTTCCTTCTAATATCTGCAGAGTTATCATTGCTGAGACTGTAGGGGGTACATAGCATCATTTCAAACCTCATTTAACACCGAACGTACCCTTTCTGGAGCTCAAATTGCTCACCATGGAGCAGCAGAGAGACTCTAGACATTCATTAGCTTAATGAAAACAGGCCACTCTTCTTCTACCGCCCAGTGAGCTTGTTCCTGATGTAACCGCAGCGACCATCTGCTCTTCTGCTCCCTGCCAGCCACAGGATAGTCCTGTCACAGCAGCTCCAATGAAGGAAGACATCCACAAAGGTGCTTTAATCACTGAGATCAGAGGACAGGCAAGGACAGCAAGAATTCCTCCTTTCTTATTTTTATCCCTTTCTTCTTCTTTTTTTTTTTAGTTTTATTGGTTTTATCCCCGCGTCCCTTGGCGCTTCCCGATTGTGGTTGCTTCACTCATCTGAGATGTTAATGATGTTCACGAAAGAAGCTGAGTGTGCAGTTATCGGAGTTGACTTGCAGCAGCCACACACAGCTGGCAGTAAGTTATTAGCTGCTCAGTCACAGCAGGAGATGATGCATTCTGCGAAGGTTAATATCATTTAAGGGTTAGCCAGAGTGAGATGTAGTGGGCAACTGACCACCTGTTCAGATCTGAAGTTGAACTTTTAAGATCCTGAAAGAGGCAACTTAATTTTGAAAGTCAAAAACATTGATTACCCATTATAAGACATTTTAGTTTCTTTAACTTTGTTTCCTCTGGTCCTTAAGTTTATCTAAATCTGCAAGTTTGAGGTTGTTTTATGAATTTACTTTTAAATTAATCACAGCTAATCCTAGCACTCAGACTGACAGTCTTGCAAAATTATTCAGGTGCCCTCAACATTTTTACATTTTGTGACATTTTGTTAAATGGACAATTCTTAGATCATCACTAAGGTGTACATAATTGTGAAGAAAAAATATTTACATTATAGTTTTCTTTTTGGAATATGCCTCTATCGTGGTGCATTTCTGCGTTGTCACATTTTTCTAAATTTTTCCTGAAACGTCTCACCCTGAGACAGATTGGTCTGGAACCATCTGTTCGTAGCAAATTTTATATTCTTAATGAGTTTCTGTTATGTCCTGGGTTGTTTTGAGTTACTTTTGAGGTTTGATTATGCACTAAAGAGGAGATGAAAACACTTCTTTCCAAACACGTTCTAACATAAGTGAACTTTAAATCACATGTCTAATAAGCTGGTTCCTCTGTTAAAATCAGTAGAATTGTATTTCTTTCTCCATGTCTCCATACACCATGTAACATCGCCAATACCAGTTGACATGACAGAACAATTGCAACTTGCCAAATGGCAACATACTCTTGAAAACCTTGAAAACATTTCCTGCCACATATAGTGATTTACATGTTTTGGTCTTATCTGACCAAAGCACCTTCTTTAACATGTTTGTTGTTTCCTCTGGCTTGTGACAAACTGCAAATGAGACTTCTGTGTGACTTTGGTCTTTCCAACTACAAGTGTGTGGAACGTATGACTGATGGTTGTGTTGATAGATTCTTCCACCTGAGTTGTGGATCACTTCAGCTCCTCCAGAGTTAATAGTCTCTAAGGTCTGAATTTTGCCAAGCTCTTTTCTTTTGAAGGAGACAATCTGATCAATTCTGTGTTGTTTAAACACTGGCATAGTTTTTTAAAGTTATATTTAAATTTCTCCTTAACTTTATCCCTGACCTATCAATTGTGTTCATTGAGCTTCATGATGTATTTTGTTCACTTATGCTCTCTTACAAACATTTAAGGCCTTCAAAGAACAATCATCCACAGTGGGACTCTTATTGGCAGCCCTAGATTTTATTTTTGGATATCAAAGTAATTGGTAATTAAATATAAATAGACAGAACTTTTCAGATATTTCTTTGTGAAATAATTTGAAAACTATTCATCTTTTCCTTTCCCCTCTTATTTATGTACTACTTTGTGTTGGTCTAATACTTTATTTACCAGTAGAATACATTTGTGGTTGCAATAAGTTAAAATGGTAAAAAAAAAATAAAAGAAAATAAATAAAGTGGTATGAATATGTTTGCAATAGTTTTATATGAACATGAGCTAGTGCAAAATAAAAGGGCAAATGATAGTCAGGGCCTGGAGGCTTGAATCTGATGGTTTGTCATCTGGATAGTATTACTTAATTTCCCAATGGGATGGGAACTCATTATTTCTGACTTTATCTCAGCGCTGACCTCTGGAACTGTTTCAGGAACGTTATTGGTTTGAGTCCATGCTCCCATTTTTTTTTACTTCTACAGTCCAACATTGATGGTGAATACAGATATGATACATCACTAGCGAGGGCACAGTGCAGGCGAGGGATAGACACATATGTCATCCTGGACCGCAGATGAGAATCACATTCACCTTTAATGCACGGCACAAAGACCAAAATGATATTGATTTATTACAGGCTACATACATTACAGCCTTTTTCTCTCGCAGCGAATGGAATGTGAAATTTTATTGAAACAGGATGACTAATGGCCAGCAAATGTCTTTTATGGTTAACCTTTTCTCCAAAAAGATCAAATTCCTTTTACACTGAACACTTACGGAGAGAGACTCACTCTGTGGCATTTGTCTTCAGTTATCTCAGTTTTTTTTTTAACATCTGTCCTCTTCTCATATGTTAGAAGCACCAATAAGCTGCTTGATTTTCACTTTTTTTCTCTCTCTCCTGTCTCAGTTTAACTTTGTAGGGAAGCTGCTTGGACCGCGAGGGAATTCTATGAAAAGATTACAAGAGGAGACAGGAGTGAAGATGTCCATCCTTGGCAAAGGATCCATGAGGGATAAAGAAAAAGTAAGACACATATTGATTTGTGCTGAAATGTGGTTATTTGGCAGTCATAGAAGGATTATTTACAGAAACCCTAGCACTAACTACGGAATATTTAACTATGAACATAAATTTAGGATTAGAAATAATTTAAATGTACTACCAAATAACCAAAGAAAATACAAAATAATGTTTTTATTTCGCACATTGCTAGAATCTTGCACATTGCTAAACTGAGCATCTTGTTTAAGATTATGCCATAGTATTTGATCATACTTCAGTTCAGACTTTGACTGGGCGCCACTGATTTTGTGTTTAGTTTTCCTTTTGCTTTAGGCATTCAGATATGGACCGGCTGGTACGCTTTGGATTATTGTCTTAGTGTTGAATCTCTAAACTTGACCTTAAAGAGTAAATGGCCTGTAATTGTGTAGCACTTTATCAAGTTCAGAAGACTTCACATTTGCTTCAGACTACATTTTTCACACTACATGCACAGGGGTGGGGATGGCACAGTTGGTGCTGCACCATCTACCCAGCTCAATGTGTCAGTTATAAACCTAGATGATATACACTGGGGGAAATCCTGGAGCTCACCTTCTAAGATCTTTTCACTTACTTCATGTTGTCAAGACAGGTAATATTTAAGAAATTTCCTGATTCTTCAGATCAGACGGAAATTAGGCCTGGGTATGTCTTTTGAAAATTCACCATAAATGGGCTTAATTACATATAATTCATGATTTAAAAATGGGGCATATATGTCTTCCTGTAGAGCCAGGTTGGTTTGGATAGCTTACAGTATTTTGTATAACAATTTTGCATCCATGATAATATAATATGACGATTTGAAACTTTAAAGTGTGCCCAAAAAGAAAAAAAAAACAAGAAAAGAAATCTATAAGGGACCCAAATACTATTTTACAGCAGTTTATATTGCACTGTTCATGTACATTGTAGTGACTCTCTTAAAATATCGCATGGGTGAGTAAAATATATATACTTTACAGAACTAAACTGGAAAAATTATTTTCCCTTTCATGTTGTTTCATAGCTTTTGTCAATTAGAAATCGAAAGCCCTGACAGAGCCATTTATCTCGTTGACTTATGGTCCCCAACCAGACGTGAGGACAGACTGCTTTCTGGGGCTTATATTCATGCTTGTAACAGGTCTCAGAGTGTTCCTATTGAGTTACAGTGCTATTATTACTGTAGCCTTTGATTCAGACATCTTGACGTGACAAAAGACATGCAGCCTTCCCATGTCTTCACTGAAACTGGACCTCTCCGTTTCATTACAAGGAAAAGACAGGGTGAGAAAAACTTTAAAGTGCCTGTAATTGATAGTTTCACAGAACCATGAAGACTATTTGATAATGTGAAAGGGTGTTTTTGCCTGGATTATCAGATGGACTTGTGGCTACCCACAGCTTAATGGAGTTTTGTGCTCTATAATAATACATTTCATGTCACTGCTAAGTGCAGCTGCCTGTCCAGTTCCAGTGTTCATGCATGCAGGAGGCAGCAAAAAAGTTTTAAAATCTAACAGTAGACTTTTTGCTGAAGTCAAAGCTGTGGGTTAGAACAGAGTTAATATGGATCAGAAACAGAGCTTAGGAAGGAGTGTAGACTGGATTTACACAAATTGTGGTAATCATTCTTTTAAATTTAAATGCAATTTCTGGTAAAGAGATAAACTTTGAAATTCATCGATATATTCACACTTGAAATATCGGAAATTACAAAAAGGCATGTAACATAATGTGCACATCATTATGTTATATGCCTTTTGTTGAGCATTTTTAAGGCTTTTGCCCTGTTTATACCTCGGTATTTCGCTTGGTGTGCACACCTGTCTGTCAAAGTCAGAGTGAACACAATGGTCGGATCCAAAATGCTGTCCAAAGTTGTCAGAAAAAAAGATCACAAAATGTCATAGAAGTCGCAAAAGCCCTTAGAATAAGTTATTCTAGTCAACCAAACAAGACCTACAAGTGGAGAACATTCAAAAGATCATCTAATATGCCCACGTCTAGCTATTCAAAAAAGTTCACCCTGAAGCAGACCACAAGATGTAAAGACCACAGATAAGTTTCATCAGACAATAAAATGTCATCATGGACCCTGCAATTGTCTCTTGCTGCTGCTGACACGACAGTGCATGCAGTCAGAAAGAGACTAAATAAGTTTAACTATCATAGTGAGTGTGAAGGGTATGTAATGGCACACGTATTAGTACCAAAAGTAGCCAATACAGTGCTGTCAGTTTGGTTTGCACATATCACAAATGAATATAGCGCTGTTTTAAACCTTAACTGATGTACAATGTTGATGTGCTCAAGTAAACGTGTGATGCTACGTTCTAGACCAGTGTTTCTCAACCCTGGTCCTTACCGCCCCCCTGTCCTGCATGTTTTAGGTATTTCCCTTCTGCCACACACCTGAATTGCATCTCTGGGTGATTAACAGGCTTCTGCAGTACTTGAAGGTCATGCAATCATTTGAATCAGATGTTCTGCAATAGAGGCACATCTAGCAGGGGGGCGCTGAGGACCAGGATTGAGAAACATTGTTCTAGACAGAGAGAGCTCCTGGTAAACTCTCGTTTGGGACCATTAAAGTTTCTCATCCAGCTGGAGTAGAGAAATAAAGCAGTCATTGACCGCGTTTTTATTAAACCGCAGTGAGGTATGTAGCTTGCTCTCGATCTGACTGAATAATTTGCATCAGGAGTGTTCAAAGTCAATCCTCAAGGACCGGTATTCTGCATGTTTTAGTTCTTTCCCTGGATCAGCAACACTGAAGCACTGAAACATGCAGGGATACTGGCTCTTGAAGAGTGACTTTGCCCTGACTTACCTGAAATAACGTCAAGCTGAATGGAAACCTCATTCGTACTGGCGAAAATTCATCTGATGTCCAAATGGCTGTCTGTAGCATCCAGTCATCCCAAATTCTGTACATGGTACAAAATGCAAGTTGGAGGAATCCTAGTTGATGAGAGGATTTTCCCCAGCAGTTAAGCATGCTGCATTCAAGGACAGGTGGTACACTAGGGCATTGAAATATTAAAACAGCTCCATTGATTTAAACATGTTTTATTCTCAAATAAAGGCACCATCTTAAAAATATATACATATACGGTTTTAAAAAGTGCAACCAAATCTTTCAGTTTTTCAAGTCTTTGAAAGTAACAGAATCAAATGAATTTCAGAAATTGAAAACAAGTCTGTTTTCTACTGACCGAAGAAAAACATTATTATTATTACCTTTTAATGCAACCTACCAAACTGTGGCTTTATAACCAGAATACAAACCTAACTCTTATCTTTGTGTACTGTTACAACCTCAAACGGATTTACAAGGAGGAAACCTTTGCTCTTTAGAACTATTGTAAAGGCCAGACTGGGGTTTTCTTGAAAGAATTCAAACAAAACCAGGATTTCTTTTGGAACAATTTTATTTGGACGGAGCATTCTTTAATTATTCAGTCACCAGAACAGGAGACAAGTTTGGCTTAGATAAAATACAGCATTTCAGGAAAAAATAAATCTCAAACCAACTGTGAAGAATAGAGTTGGGAGGTCCATGGTTTTGGTATGCTTTGCAGTAGCAGGGCCTGCCCACCTCACCATTATAGGGCCCATAATAAATTCAAATTCAAAATGGGAGAGCACAGGCTGAGAATTAAGAATTGTAAAGTCCCTGGCATTTTTTAAGCCCAGATCTCAGTGAGATGTTTGGTATGATTTGACAGGAGGTTGTACATGCAAGAAACCCCTGAAGCGTCTCGCAGCTGAATGTGAGGAGTGAGGGCTGATGTCAGAGTCTGGTAGAAAAGAAGCTTAGGGAAGTTATTTCAACCAAAGTTTCTAACTTTTTCCGGTAATAATTAAAACAGTTTTTTTTAAGTGACTAAAACAAATATATTTTAATTAAATAAGCAAATCTATATGAGCTAAATCTGTTTTTAGAGATGTATAAAATAAAAAGATAGGACATTTAATTTTGAACATTTCTTTGAAAAGAATACATTTAAAAGGCTGTGCTATTTTTTCACTTTTTGTATTATATCCATTTGTATAACTTGTAAGAGATGGTGAGACATGTTTACAGCTTCAGGTGTTAAGACTTTACACCATCTAAAATCACTTTGAAACACCGGGCTTGAGTTTTCATCGAACTGCTGTCGTCAACTACTGCAAGAGATGGTAGCAATCATTATTATGGTGCTGTGGTGGAAAAAGCAGCTGCAACTCACATGAGTTATTTTCTCAACAGTCATAGCTGCTTGTCAAGCAATGACCACGCAAACAAACATCTACCACTGAATCTGAGTGAGCTACTCAGTGGGAAGATGAGCAGACTTCACTCACCTGACAATGATGCAGACTTGATCTGATTCAATTTGAACATGGATTCAAATTTATTTTAAATTTGAATCCAAATCTGACCAGGCCGGGACACAACTTGTTCCAAACATTTGGCACAGCAGCTGATTTTGTTATATCTGTACAGTTAACATTTACTTTAACAGTGCTGATGTAATGTTTAAACCTGGTTGTAGAGGTGAGAAAAAAAAGTTGAGATTAAAAGAGAAAGTCTCAATTTTATTGGTCCATTTACATCATCACCCTCACCTGTGAGTATGAGACAGGGATCGTGGCCAAAATAAATCAAATCCTGTATGCAAAGGGGGTAGTCTCCATTTCAATAGCTGCTGCTGTTTAAACACTAATTTATTGATCTATTTTTACAATATGCTCGTATCAAAAATATGTACGTCTATTGTGGTACAAACCTTTTTCATGCAGACTAACTTTTAGACAGTCAGATTCCTGCAGACAGAGGCCCGATACCTTTCAGATTTAGGTGTTTTTCTTTTTGCGGTATTGATTTCGTCTACTATCTGAGCCGGTCTGAAGGAAATGCAACTGACATCCAGAGGTCATGGATAAAAGCCATCCTGCCATTTAAGGCAGATGGCCACTTGACAGTGTCAAGCATTCACAGCCAAAGTCTAATTATATATCACACATATGTCAGTGTCTTGCAGCCAGCATAAATTCCCCAGAACTGTGGTTGAAGGCGTCAATAGCCCAAAATTTCAACTTTGTATTTTTATTTTTTACCTCAGAATAATTCGTATGGGATACGTATCTAAAAAAAAAAACTGAATGTTGCATAAATGTGCAAAATTCTTGCCAGTTTACAACTATTACTTTAGTGAGAACGCGAGCAGAGGCGTTGTCGATCAGCTGCACTGATTGTTTTTTAGACAGATCTGTGAGGACACTGTTGCAGTAATCAATGCGACTAAAAATGAATGCATGGATGAGTTTCTTAGATCTTGCTGGGACATGAGTCCTTCAATCCTGGAAATGTTCTTCAGGTTATAGAAGGCCGACTTCGTAACTGTTTTTGTGTTTCTCTGAGGCTCAGGTTTGAGTCAATCGCTGCACAGAGATTTTGGGCCTTATTGCTCGTTTCCAGTTGTAATAACTGATGCTGTGTGCTGACTCTAGATCGTTCCTGTTTAGGTCTAAAGGTAACTTCAGCCACTCCTGAACCAGAGACAATGTCAGAGGCATCCTCCCTAACGAGAAAAGGAACTGGACTGTTGTAATTTGTTGACTTTCACCTCCATCGTCATTAACCAACATGTATTCATCAGGTTAACATGAGACAGAAACACAAGGCAAATCAAATACTGACTGTTAGAGGAAATAATATCGCAAGAATTTTCTTAAGGTCACAAATGCCTTAAAGTCGCTGTGGAAGAAAATTATTAAAATTCATCGAAGAGTCAGGCACACTGCAGGAATAATAATTACTTCTAGCATCATTTGTGCTGTCTTCTGTTTTGCTTTTAGACATCTTAGAAGCAAAGACACAAAGACAGTCCACATGTAGGTTTTGATCAGATCCATAGTGATCTGACAGACATGCAAAGACTGCTAAAATCATGGAGTGCTTTTAATTAAAGACGACCTCTCTTAAAGGGCAAAAAACAGTTCTGCAGTGCGAGGACAAGAGTTGGAATCCACAATCAGGCTGATGGGAAAAGAGAACATGACTGACACTCCCACCTCCACTAAAAGCCACTTGTCCTTGAGTAAAGAACCTAACCCTTAAGTGCTGATGTTTAAGATGGATCAATTCAGACAAAAAAGGGAAACAAGTTACAGTTCTGGTCAACAGTTTACACACACTGAACATTTTCATTTTGGGTAATTAATATTTACAAGTTAAAGAATGTCTTAAAAACTCATGTAGACCATGACTTAGCCATTTTAAAGGCTAAGTCATGGTCAACAGAATCATTCTATCACGATTCTCTTGATTGATTTTTAGTCTGGATAACAAATATAACCAATAAGACAACCAGGGATGTTGCAAACAATTAATTTAGTAATTGAATAAATTGTCAATTATTCTGACAATTAATTAAGTAATCAAATAAGAAATTAGGAAAAATAAAATAATTTGTAAATACTGCCATAACAGCAGTTTTAATATCGGGTATCAACAGCAGCCCAAATTTTTAATATTTGTGCATCTCTAACAGTTTGCTCACACTACGGTGTGCTCCGCCGCCCATTTATTTCGACTGGGATGGTGGTAAATAAATTTTTCATTTCATCTGTAAAGCATGAGCTACAGCAGTGTTCAGTCTATCCACTCCACCTATATAAATACATCTACCGCACACTTCAATGACACTCACCCCGAAGCAGCCACTAAGAAAAAGCTATGAGAGGATAAAGGTTGTCCTATTCCATGCAATGCAGCAGTTATTTTAAGAATGCTTATTGGTCCCCCGAAGAATGATAAAACCTCTAGACATTTTCATCTGTCAACAAAATCCCTCGGATGCCTCGATCGAACTTGAATGTTATGATGCTAACATTCAAGTTAGCAGCATAACCTGATTATTTGTGCAACATAAATAATCACCTGGCCAGAAAAACGCGTGCTTAATAGTAAAACGTAATTTAATGAAGCTTCAAGACAGGAATTTTAATAATCAAGATACCCGAATCATTCATGGAATATAGCTCTAAAACAACCCAAAGATTAATGCGCTTAAAAATAGCGTCCAACATGATTCCAGGAGTTGAATATGAAATCCAGACGCTAATACGCTACCACAGTTAAAGGTGGTGGAACATGTGTGGACTTTGTTTATGTTTGACATCAGAATTGATCATTTCCCACATTTTCTTCATTTATCTATGAATCCGCAGTGCCAAGTATTTTTGATATGTCTCATTTAATTATTAACTCACTTTTGGAATTTACTGAAAAATTGACTGTTCTTTCCAATAGAACTGAAACAGTTCCTCAATAAATTTGGGTACCTTGATTAATAAAAATCAGAGAATTTTGACAACCAAAAACAGCAATAAAAAAATTAGCAACATTCTGAGGAAGAGTGAACAATTTGCTTTCACATATTTTGCAATTAGCAGCTGATTGTTAATAACCTTGTGTACAACTGCTAGTTTGAAAGATAAAATCAAATGTTAACCTGTATTTAAAGCCAGTTCTGGGGCTCCGATAACAGATAAAAACTTGAAATGCTGAGTTTATTTTAGAAAAGAAATCATCCTGCCAGCAGTATCACATTTTTTCTGTACAATTTATGGTATCTACTTTAAAAACATATATCTGAAAGCTTTGCAATTTTCATCACAATGCTTTACGTTTATGAAAGCAAGAGTGCTTTGATGACTAATACAAAAAACAACAAGCAAAAACACTTGCATTTGCAGTTTGTCTCTGATGATTAAGCCTGTCATTTTCCTTTCCTAGAAAAAAAAGATGACTCAAGTGTTGTTGCAATTTTTAGCATGATGGAAGTTTTGTTAACGTAAAACATTTAGTAATGTATATCTGAAAACTTCCCAGTTTGTTGGT
Source organism: Poecilia mexicana (assembly GCF_051168715.1). Classification (NCBI taxonomy): domain Eukaryota; kingdom Metazoa; phylum Chordata; class Actinopteri; order Cyprinodontiformes; family Poeciliidae; genus Poecilia; species Poecilia mexicana. The sequence continues at coordinate 18,946,340 of NW_028263384.1, read as the reverse complement.
GATGTTATTTCAAACACTACTGCCTCTATCTAGAATGAGACAGTGGATGTGGCACCACATTGGATGTGGCACCACAAAACTTCCCAGTTTTTGAAAAACTGGGAAGTTTTTCAAACTGGGAAGTTTTTCAAAAAAATAGTTTCTGCCTCATGAATCTTTTTCCACATTTTCTCATTTTACGACCTTCGGTTTCAATATGTGTTATAATGATTTATGTGATAAACCGACACTTAGAAGTGAAAATCCTGATGGTAAAGTGGATGTGAAAAATTCTATTTATGAATTTTATTTTGAAATAAAATGCTGAATAGCATGGCATGCCTTTGTATCTTGCTGCAGGTCCCAAACTTGAATAATCAGTAGCCCAATAATATTTGTAACCTGGGATATACATATTACAGAAATTCCTTGAACTATGGATATTATGAGCTAATATGAGTTTAATTGACAGAATATGAGTTCCTGTTTTTTGGAGAGGCGAGGGTTTGCCTTCAGACAGTTTTGTGTTAAAGCAAAGTGTGCTTTTTATTATCAATGAATGTTTGGTTATGCCAAAGACTATAATCACGAGATAAAAATATTACCGCAGTTTAAAATGTGACTTCTGTTCACAAAGGCAAAATCATTTCACTGACTCCTTTATTTTTACAGGAAGAAGAATTACGGAAAAGTGGGGAGACCAAATACGCCCACCTGTGTAATGATTTACACGTTTTAATTGAAGTCTTCGCTCCACCGGGAGAGGCCTATTCCCGCATGAGTCATGCCTTGGAGGAAATTAAAAAATTTCTTGTTCCTGTAAGTTTATGACTTGATTCTCTTCCTTATTTTTTATTATTTTTCTGTAAGAGAACAATAGTCACTACTGCTGACTTGATTGTTTCTCCACCAGACCTATTAATTTTTTGCTGGGCTCGGAATATGCAAGGTTTTGTTTATAGAAAAAGAAGATATAAGTGTGAGGTTTATCTCTGCTGCTCTACATGTTTTTTTTCTTTGTTCCAAAGGAAAAAATAATGTATTCTGCAATTAAAATGCAGTATGAAACTACTTGCAAGACTCTTGCAACTCAGAGCCTGAAGAACTTTGCTGTAATTAGTGTGCATGTTGTGTACTCTTGCTGAGTCTAAGCTGTAAATATTAATCAAGCTTTGCAAATGTGACAAGCCTAATAGAGGAGTTGTACTGGATGGATCTACTTTATGGGGTTCACGCTTCTTCCTGTACTGAGCCAGCGCTCTGTATGCAAACTGGGCCAGCAGGGTGATGATGCTGCAACAGCACTGAGCTAAAGCAAATACAAATTACTTAACACCGAGTGCCAAAGAACAAATTAGTAAAGGATTATAACCTCTTTCCAAAGAGGTTAGGATGCCGTATAGTATAGATTAAAACAGAATGAAGTGATTTGCAAACCATTTAAACCTTCTATTTAATTATAAAAGTGCTAAAACAACATGATGTTAAAAGCTAAAGCTTTTTGAGCACGCACAACGGCTAGTAGTTTCTTCTTTCGTCCAATTTTTTTTAAACATGCTAGGTCACACATTAAGTTATTTAAAGACGTTTTCACGGGCAAGGACCACACGAGTTTTTTTTTCACATTTGGAATATCCTGCGTATTTTTGATTACTTAATTTTATTTTTGTAGTTTTAATTCAGTTAATTTTGTGTGTGCGTGTGTGTGTGTGTGTACCATGTTTTTACATCCTTGTGGGGACCTTTTCTCTGTCTACATTGTGAGGTTGTTGGGGCCACTGTTCCTTGTGGGGACAGACCCTGGTCCCTGTGAGGGGAAATGCTGTTTTTGGGTTTGGGATTATGTTTGGGACTAAGGTGTGAATTGAGTTTTGGTTAGGGTTAAGCTGTAGAAATGAATGGAAGTCAATAGAAAGCCCCTGCAACTATGTTTGTGTGCATGTGTCCTACAGGTGTTTTTTTTGTGTCTTAGAAAGACTCTCAAAAATAATATATATATCAATATATTGTTGTAGCTCCACCGACCCCTCGTTTACCCCCGTTCTGAGGCGCGTTTGAGAACAACTCTTTGCTGCATTTTGCTGCGGTCGTTTTCAGTGTGAAAGAGACATTTCACACCTCGCCTCCCTCAGTATAGCAGAGCACTCCACTCTACATTGTTCGGCCATTTTTGTAGTTTGAGCAGCAAAATGGAATGCTCTGGTGGTGCTGTGGTGGCAAAGGGGTAACGCACAACCCATGACCCCAACATGACCATCACAGGTTCGAGTCCCGGTCTGATGACCTTTGCTGCATGTCTTCCCACCCTCTCTTTACCAACTTTCTTGTCTGACCACTCTAAAATATAGGTCACTGGAGTCAATAAAACCTTTGAAAAAAATGGAACGCTCTACAATTTTCTACCGGCAGAGAGAAACCTTTTATTCCCAAGTTTGTGTCAACAAACATCCAGCATGTTCAAGCCAGGGTCTGACCCAGAACAGGAGAAGGAAGATGACGAACCTGCAGAACCACACATTCAAATGAATGCATCGCAATGGAGTTAATACTGTATTTAGACGCTTACCCTCCAAACCAACTATATATGTAGTATGGTTTACCTATGAAGTCCATGTATGTCATATCTTTTAAAATATTAATGCACTTGTCCACTAGCAATTTTGGCATAAGTTAACTTGGACTACAAAATCGATCGAGGAAAAAAATGGCGGATTCACAAAACTGATTAGCTGGAAGTCATGACCTTGAGCAAATATGGTGACATAATAAACAAGAAAACGTTATAGACAGTAGAGAAAAATAAAACATAAGCCATAAAGAATATAAATATATCCACGTAGCACCGGGAGAGAGTAAATAAAACATTTTTGCTCTCCTAGAAACTCAAAGTATACAAAATTACTTTTTGTGTAATTTATTTGTGCATCTTTTTGTGCACAAATAAGTGCACAAAAAGATGCACTTATTTGCTAAAAAAGTGGATCTGATATGTGTTTTTTAAAGTTTATTCTCTGAGCTACAACGGCCCAGAGTAAAGACTTTAGAACTTGGAAAATATGCTCTATTTTCTTGGTTTTAGTGAGAACATTACAGCAGTGATGATGAAGATTGAAGACATGCCCTCCAGCACAAAAGCGCACTCGCATACCAGGATCATGACACCAGTGGTGCATGATCCATCTGTAACCAATACCATAAGTAGGTTTTTGCAACAATAAAGTTGCAAAGGTCTTGAAAGAGGTTTTGATTTTTGAGTTTACTCATTGTGAAATGGCTTTGGTGTGATACCTCTGTGCTGAGAAACCCTCTAAAAACCATCAGTTCATTTCCATTGGTTGTGGTAGGGCTGAACAGTGTGAAAAACGCATCACGATACGAGGGTTTAATATCAGTCGATATTCCTAATTATTGATTAGTTTTGTCTTAAATATCTGAAATACTCCCATTGCCTTTCCTCCTTCATCCACAGTTTCTTCTTGAGATGTTCTGCTCCATTTATTCTTTCACTCCTCATCTTTTTTAAAATTATTATTATTATTTCTAAGCAGTTATGAGGCGAAACATGAAACTGCTTCTGTGCCACTTACTCAACAGGTTGTTGCTTAGCTGGCTGTGAGAGGTTGAGCGGCTGTAGCCTTTCTTCTGCCTATATCTCTCACAAGGCTGTGCGGTTCAACGACATTATTGAACATTTTATCAGACGGCATTCTATTGCTATTGATCAAGTGTCTATTGCTATATATGTTTATTATTTCCTTATTCCCATTCCTTGAGGTGTTGCTGACATCTGGTGTAAATTTCATGTCAATAAAATCATATTTTTCTCCTAATAATTATACTAACAAAATATTCTATATTTGATCTGTTACTATGTTAAAATAAAAAAGAAAATTGGATCAGTGAACTCAAGATGTTTAGCTTACTATTGTTTGAACTCTTGACTGATCTTCAAATCAGTTTTTATTTTAAGATTTACATAATTATTAATTGAAACAACCTGTGCAGTTTCATGTTGTCTGAAATCAAAACATTCATTGGAAATGGATATATTGCAACACCCCTCCCTCTCAAAGCTGCCATGCTCACAATTTAAATTTTACTTTAGTAGCCAATTTGATTCCTGCTGTGCCTTGTGCTGTAATGTTGTCATCCACCTGTCCTAGTAAAAAGGAAGGGAATTTATTTATTTTTGTGGAATAAAAATGCAAATGTGTTTTGCCAGTCTGAGAATAATAAAAAAGAATACTGCAGGCAGAGCTTCTTCTCTAGCTTTATTGCTGCAGTTTGGAATAAGATGAGATGTTGTTCTTTTAGATATCTCAGCCATGTGTTTTAATTAGAATATATGCAAAATGGACAATAAAAGAAAGCATATCCACATCCATGAGAGTAAACAGCTTGTATCCTTTGTGAAGATCTCCCACCACAAATAATGATGTGGAAACACTGGAAATGGACCAGTTTTCAGGGATTTTTAGAAACTGACATTGTTGCCATACAGGAGAAAATACCGTCGTTGTAACTGATAAAACGCCTTATCCTGTCTTAATTTTGTAAAGCTTATTCGAAGGTAAAGCACTGATTGATAGGGGAAAAAAAAAATCATGTTGGTTTCATATTGGCTGTTGAGGTGTTAGGCGTTTGAGTCAAGTCTACAAATATTTAGTTAGATTAGAGCAGCGTACACCTAGATTTAACAAGCAGCCTCTCTATGTGCCAACTAAACCTAAAAATAAAGACATTGTACCTTCTGTTACATGGATCTTGCTTGTTGCCTTAGGGATCTTATGGATTTGCAACTGAACTCACACAATGCAACACAACAGGCACCTGTCAGTATCTATAGTGACAGATGTTTCCCGCCTCCAGTGAAGAATGAAATCACTGTCCTGCTGTTTTGCTTTCTTATTGACATCCTGTGCATTAAAAGCCATGCTGTAAAAGCCAAGCCGTCACGTTATTTCTAAGCAGAAGTCGCACATAGGTGAAAATCACGTGCATAAAGCTGCATGTCGAACACAGAATGACAACTTAACTGCTTCTGGCGAGTAAGCATCCACAGCTGAGTGCAGATACTGTTACATGCTAAAAAGACACTGGGCCTTTTTGTTACTGTCCATGCTGCTGCTTAGGAATACCATGAGCACACACATATGTATATATATGTTTTGTTTCAGGATTAGAAAGACATACAAACGCAGATGGAAGCACAAATACCCCCATAAATATTTTGCCGAGTGAGAGGTATTTAGGAGGAACAGGCTATCCTGCATGTAGACGGGTGGCCCTGCTGCTTTAATCTCAGCCCAAATGGCAGCAGACTAAGGGTAAGACAAATGCCTGAGGAATTGTTATCAGAGCCTCTCCAAATAAAATATATATAATTTAGTTGATGCATAATTTGGTTCAGGGCTGGCTTCTCATTAAAAGCCAGCCTGATTAGTTATCTAGTATGAAAAGGTGTGCACTGGACCCTTTCTCTGATTTAATTGAATTTAAAATATTAGCACCCAAAATTGTTAAAGCTAAAAAAACAAAATCATTCAATGATTTGCTCTTTTTCCTCCTCACCTGAAGAAGCTAACATTCTTAAACATTTTTAGATGTTGAACATGTATGTGACTGGATTTCACACATTTTAACATTTTTCCAACAAATGCAATGTTGTGAGGACTCATTGCTCCTTAAGGGGTTCAAACCCTGGTCCCCGTAAGAGGAAATGGTTTTTTGGATTAAGTTTAGGATTAGGGTATGAGTTGAGTTTAGGTTAGGATGAGGTACTGATAATTGTTAGGCTTAAGGTAAGTATCAATATTAGATTATAGAAATTGATGAAAAATGAATGGTCCCTCTGAAGGCAGAAAGACATGCTGTGTTTGCGTGTGTGTGGATCTATGTGTGAAGCGTCTGGGTTTTGATGAGAAAAAAAAAAAATTGCACAATTTCTTCTGCTACCATGAGGAAAATGTGTGAAACCAATGAAAAGTGGTTCATACATTTGCAAGAGGTGTCTCCTGCTCTGCTGAGATAGTGACGATGAAAACTGAGTGGATCCCAGTTTCTCTAAGCAGGTCAAAGCAATCAAGAAAAACCGTAAAGAAATGTATGTGAAACAAGTAAAGATGTGTAATAGACCTAGATCCAGGGCTACCAGGTATGACGACCCTTCATCTGCTGACCTTGTAAAGTCTAACTTTAGCTTCATGAACAGCGGTGAGGCCGTTCAAGGTCATCCATGGTCAGAATTAATCACAGAGAGCAAACAGTCAGCCCCGAGAAGGCTCCGATTCAGGGTTATCTCTGTGCACTCATTCTAGCACCTCTGTCAACAGTCAGTGTTGACGAGCCCTCGCTGCTTTGTCGTCCTTTGTATGAGCTGCCAGCTTCCCTATTAAGAGCGCCACCGTTCCTTTTCAAGAAAAACAAATCGACAAATGCAGCCTTAGTGGTTCATTAATAAAAGGAGCACATGTGCAGCTTGATAAAGGTTTTGGAATCCTAACAAAAATGATTTCTCCCTTTGTCAGTGACACATTGATGTGAAAGATGTACTAGGTCTGTTTATCATATGTTTACTATATACTACGTAAAAACCATTCTTGTGAAACTACTGTAACTACCTGTCAATTTCAATATCTCTTTGGGCTTTGGTTTGATAGATCTTTACCTGTTTCGGTTCACTGTACAAGTCTGAACATTTGTGTGATTTAGTTAGAAATATTTGCCATTTTGCTGCATGAGTGCCAAAGGCTTTTAAAAAGAGTTGAAAGATAGATATTTAAAGCCAGTGAAGAAAGCAATTCGGCTTTTATTTTATTTCATGTCTGATATCGAAAGCTGAGATATATTTTTTATCAAACAGAAGTGATTAATAGATAACAAAATTACTTCTGATCTGAAAATGTAAATAAAAAAACTAGACATACCGTTTATTTCCACGAGACTTGTGAACTGTGATTGACTAGAAATTAGAATAATTATCAGTGTTGTCACTTTCCATGCCAACAGGTTAAATACACAAAAGCAAACAAAGGCTTACTGATATATCTGTCAAAAATATAGGAATAAAAGTCAAGGCAGCAAAGCAAATCTTTTAATATTTCAGAGAAATAAGCCTGTTAGTATGTCAGAGATGACAAGATAATGGATACTTTGTGTTTGTTCCTCTGTCTGCTCTGTAATGATCCATATTTGAAGATGAGCTGAGAGAAATAATTCAACGGACAAAATATTTTGAAAAATGCCTGAAAGTGTAAAGTACAAACTATTAGATTTGTTAAGTGCATCCTAGGCTAAAGTGCTTTATTTCATTTGTACACTTAGTCATGTTACAACTACAAACTTTAATTTTGTGTGACAGACCAACACAAAGTCATGCATAATTATGATGTGGATAGAAAATAAGAACGTAAATCTCAAGAGTGTACATGCATTTCCCCTTTTGTCTGAGACCTCCAAATAAAATCCAGAATCTACATTTCTTTTCCTGTAAATATTTTAATCTCAGTATAAATGAAGGTGCTCTGTAAAGACCCCCGAGTTTTGCTAGAGAACATAAGTGATATGTGATGACGACCAAAAAACATCAATTGGGTAAAGTTGGAGTACTGTATTTAAGAATTATGGTATAAAACATTATCCTAGGTCCTGAACATCAGGAGCCCTGTTGAAATCATCATCTAAACATGGAATGTGCCTAATTCATTGCAAATCTAAAAAAAAACATGGCTGTTCACCCAGACTTACAGAACAAGGAAGGAGAATGTCAATCAAAGCAGATGCTAATAGTGCCATGCTAACAATCATCTAATTGTCCAGACCTAAATCTGAGGATATTTGTTTGGGCTTGAAAAATTAAATTCCTGTTCAGAGATACTCTCCATCTGATCTGACTGATCATAAGCTATAAGAAGAATGAGAAAAACTTCCCTGCCTTCAATATACAAAGCTGGTAAAGACATACCATAAAGATGTGTTGCTTTGACTGAGTAAAAGATTGCTCTCCAAAGGAATGACTCAGGGAATGGGCTAAAACATACTCATGAAACAATTTTTTGGGGGGGATTTCAGTTTTTCTTCTTTAAATTGAAACCCATGTATCATTTTCCTTCCACTTCACAAGTATGAACTACTTCATGCTGGTCTATCACATAAAATTCCAATAGCTTGTGATGAAGTCTGGCACTGTAAAAAGGAGGAACTGTGGGAGAGTCAAAGAGGCAGAAATACTCTATAAGACACTGTTTTCTGTCTCCATACATGGCAAAACTTTTGAGTTCTGCAAACTGTTGATGATTTTTTTAGTATTATTTTTACTGCAGTCATTTAAACCCTAGGCCTTCTGAGGAATATGAATTATGCTTAATGTGTGTGTCAAGAGCAATAACTACCTACTACACTTTGTGTACCACATAAACAAAAGACAGCATGCTTCATCAACTATTTAATGCCTAACCACAGTGTGGTTTTCCTGTGTGTCAAGATCATTTTCATTTGATGCTGGTAAAGCCATCTGTTGCAGTCAGAAAACTGGTGTCCTTGCCTTTGGTATGTAAGACATGGTTCCTTTTGCTTCCACAGGACTACAATGACGAGATCAGGCAAGAGCAGCTGAGAGAGTTATCCCTGCTGAACGGATCAGACGAGTCGAGCAGAGGGAGGAGCACACAGGGGAGGAGCCTAAGGACAACGACAACAACAGCATCCACAATGTAAGGTGGCAACTTAGATTTGAACTGAAATAAATCGTTGAATAAAGCTGATGGGTGTTATATGTGAAATCTGTATTTCCCAATCACTATTATGATAAGTAAAAAACAGATAAGGTATATGTCTGGACTTAATTCAGAATGTAAACTGGTGTAAGTAGAAATTCAAAGAATGGATTCGAAGAAAACGCGGCCATCAAGTCCATCAGATATGAGCAACTTTAATCTACTGTTGCACCAGGTCACAATCTATCTTTAATCATTTACAAAATCTGGCTTTTTACCGTAACCACAGAGGAAAAGATTACGCTCAGTGCTTCACTATAACCGTAATTTGAACTTGGGTCACATCAAGTCAGAGGAACAAGTTGGTAAAATTACAATATTACTTTAAACCTAAATCTAAATCATTTTGGGCTCAACTATATATATTGTCAATATTAAGTTACACCTTTAGTTGTGTTGTTTGTAGATGTCTGCTTATGAAGACTGCAGAGCAGCAGGTCACTTTTTTTTTTTCAATGTTTTTCCCATGTGTCAGAATTTCCTTTTGCTTTCGGGGGCCAGAGAATATTTCACATTGTCTTGCCTACCGCAAGCAACTGTGGTGTTGAGAGACAATACTTTTTTATTGCCATGTAATTTGCATGAATATGTAAATACGGGCATATTCTTTCCCTAAATGTGTGCATACTTGCTCATGTAAATAAAATTGCGCGAGAGCTTGGCAGCACAATTTCAGAAGCAGAATTTCCTCTGCTGCTCCAGAAATATAGCTGTTTTCTAGAACACCTTCAAAAACAGGTCTTGAGTTTAAATTAGATTTATATTAAGTGAAGAGAAAGAGGGGAGACACATGGCTGTTCAGACCCACAGAAGGCGTATGAATATTTGTTAATCCTCTGACATTTATCAGCCGTAATGCGGCACGCTGTAAAATTCAATGCTCTTATGGATATTCTGGAGCTCAGCAGGATGTTGTGAACGAGGTACATTTCAATAACAAAACACAAAGTATCCACCTTCATGGTGAATTTTCAGATTAATTGGTTCTGTAGATTTTCTTTCCCGTATTTCAATTCAATTTCCACCGAGTTTCCTCGAGGGAGTTAGAGTTAAGTGTTAAAAAAAGGCACTCCCCCCCACCCCCCATTACTTTTTTTTTTAATACCTTAATCATTCACGGTAGACAGAAATCTCTTCTCTTCCATGTCTCCAGAGTTTGGGGATCTAAGCGGCACCAGAAAAAAAAAAAAAAAGCATTTGATTGACTTCGCCATATATTCAGCTACCTGCATGAAACACCTTTAAAGCAATTTGTCCGTAATCCACCTGAGCCGTGGCAGTCCCTCAGGAGAACGCGGGCACATTGTGCCATGACAGCATGGCCTGATTCAAGCAGTAGCTAAATCCAGCACAAACCACGGGCTGCTCCCGATTCAAAAAAACATCCCCACCACTTCCCTACCATGATTTTCTCCTCAGACTGTAACGATAAGCAATTTTTCAAAGCTCCATGAAAAATATGCCACCAGAAATTCTGCTTTTGAGTATTTGTATTTTGGCTCCCAGTGCACTGCTACCTAGAGGAGGATGTGCCAGAGGGAAGGAAGGTGTTCTATCCCACCTACGGGAGAACGTTAAAAAGTGAGTTAACAATGCTACATCCTTAGCGGTGCAGCAGTGTCTCTGTGGAGCAATTGCTGGACAGTCACACAGTTATTAAAGAAACAATATGGCCTAAATTCCTCTTGATTGCCCCGGACCTCTGGCCTCTCTGCTGGCGCATGCAGTAATGCTGTTTATACCTGTGTGCCTGCAGCCTGAGGCAGGTGTTCTTGTACAAACAAAAAGGTACTGCTCAGTCTTACTGAAAGAATGGTGTTTCTCAGTCACATTTCGTGTAAGTAAAAACAAAATAAAGATACTAAAGAGTTCTCTGATGATTGTAAAACTTACCTCAGTAGTTGTTTTTTTTTTCCCCCAGTTTATTTTACCTAGGGTTAAGAATGTTACATTCAGGCTATGCGTATGCCAAGATAAGAGATTTATTTCTGTCTTAATTCTACTTTCTTGCAAAAATAACTCCACCTTTGACAACAACAAAAAAAAAATGCTGTGAGGCAAGATTCTGAGTATATGCTTTTTTGTGTGTGTGTGCTTGTCTGTTTGTGCAGGGGCCACGGAGGTGCAAGCAGAAGAGCAGCAACACCACGAGGGACAGCCGCAGCCACACACAGCAAACTTCCCAAAACCGCTCTGATGAGGGACTTGCAAGCTCCAAGGGCCAGGGGGGCAGCAGCAAACGCCGGATACAGGCCCCCACTGTTAGCAGTCACACATGAATCATATGATGACTATGTAAGTCCAATCCTCTTTACTCAAATGCAGAAAGTCTCTCTGGTGGAAATTTGACTCAATCAGAAATGCTCTAATCCACTTCGATGTGCTCTGAATGAGTGTGGCTTTTTATGAATGCGCATCCTTCGACGTGAGTTTGCAAAAAATAAAAAATAAAGCAATAAGAAATTATCCCTTATTTTAGTTAACATATTTTACTGTGTAAATTGCATACTCCAAAATTATTGTGGATAATCCAAAAGATGCACATAAATTTTTTTGCAGCAGTAAAAGTCTGAAGTTCCAAGGATTCCAACTCAGACGTTGATGTATGAATGCACGGTTGTTGCAAACTAATTGTGGGAGCTGGCCTTTGCACACACGCATGCATGCACACGCACACGCACACGCGCACCCACACACAACTTGCAACTAAAAAGTGATTCAGCTTTGCAAAACTGAAAGTACTGAACTAAGCTGAAGCTTACTCCATAAACCACAGATTTTGCTTCATAGTACCAATCTTTGATCATATTATGTATCTTATGGCATACTGCATATGATAAATAAGATAAGAACTATTCTGTGATACCACTTTTTGAACCCTGAAAAGGGAAATGAAACATTTTGGAAATTTGCTAATATGCATTCCACTGAGACGTTGGCTACAATGTGAAAAACATGTTACTGGTTCCAGTTCACCTTTCGTAAGCTTTCAGATCATACAGTCATTAAGAGTTTGGATAGTAGGTGATTGGTGGAATAGAAGAAGTGTCTAATGCTTATAAAACAGTAATCCTATATGTTACATGTTAGGAGCATCTAATAATATGGCATTTATTTACTACCAAGTCCCAGATCTAAATTACCACATAGGTCGGTTGTCAATATTTAATATCATCACACTTAAAATAATGGCCTAAGTTGTTTTTCATAAAAGTGATTTTGGCAGAAAAAAAGAGACCTAGGCCATTATTTTACAAAGTTGACAATAGTCTGTAATTATATTTATGAGTATATCCCAAAGCTTTTATACAAAACTCATAGGAGATAAGACAATAAATGCTCCAATCTTATTCAAAGTGAGTGAGCCTGATTTAGAGAGCATGATTGATGTTTTAACATTCTGCAATCAACTTTAAACCAATTTATTTAGAAAGCACCTTAAAAGCGACCAGTTTGACTTAAGTGCCATACAGCAAACAAAGCAAAACAATGCAAGAGCAAAAATTAGAAGAAATGGTAACACTTTATTTGAAGGGGGGGTGAATAAGACTGTCATGACACTGTCATAAACATGACATAACACATGTCATGAACATGAATAAGCCTTCATGAATATTTATGACTGTTGTCATAAAGCGTCATTCGGTAAATTATGACACTTTTAATACGAAGTTGACATTATTCAAAATGTCTTTATTATGACAACTTGACATTAACCAGGAAATCATTACTGATATAAATTTGTTATAAAAGTATTACTGATTGCACTTTAAAAATTAGGTAACTTTATGTTATTAAAGGTAAAGTTTAAACAGTAATGATTTCTTAGTTAATGTCAAGTTGTCATAACAAAGACATTTTGAATAATGTCAACTTCGTATTAAAAGTGTCATAATTTACCGAATGACACTTTATGACAACAGTCATTAATATTCATGGAGGCTTATTCATGTTCATGACATGTGTTATGTCATGTTTATGACAGTGTCATGACAGTCTTATTCACCCCCCTTCAAATAAAGTGTTACCGAAGAAATAGTTAAAAACTAATGCACAAAAAATTACATTAAGAGTCTTTGTTTTCATACATTTAGTTATTTGTGGTTCTCCTAATTGGAGCACGGTTTAAATCTTTTTGCTTTATTTGACCTGCACCTAAACTTTAAACAGAGAAAGAATAGCAAAAGAAAGGATCATTTAAAATAAACCACACACAAATATTTTTTTTCCCTTGCTACACATTGGATACTATCAGAATCCAACAAAAATAGTAACATTGCGTTTCAGTGCTTTGCATCCAAACAAGAAGATTCAAACTCATTTATCAGAAATAAACAATAACACCAAAATGATGAAAATGTGCAGAAGCATAAGGCACTGGTGTGTTAGTGCAATACAAAAAAGTACAATAAATAGTATTTCAAACAGACAGCTACAGGAATGTTGCAGAGCTGAGTTAGAAGAACACATCAATCAATACAAACAAACAGCATGAACAAATAAAAAGAGATATGTGAAATATTGTTTGATCAGGGACTAACAAGACACATCAATCCATTTTCTTCACTTGCTTCATCTTATTCAACAGCTGGAGGGCTGGTGCTTATGTCAGCCATCAATGAGATGAGGACAGTGTACCACCTAAACAAGTTGCTGACACACACACACAAAAAAGTCATTTAGAGTTGTCAGTTAACCTCAACGTGGCTGTTTTAGACAGAGGAAAGGATCCGGAGTACTGCTGAGAAAAATGCACCACACACACAAAAAGACCCAACTGAAATCATCCTGGTTTTTAAATTCTAAGCACAATTATATTAAAGGGGGGGATTTAAGTGAAGTTGACTTTTTTAAAACTGTATATCATTTTATTACCTTGTTAAAAACATTGCTTTGATTATTTTATGCAACAGGGCGCATTTACATATATGTGCTGTTCAAAATGATTATTCAATAAGAGTCCCTTATTAATGAAGTGAAATTAAAAACATGCCTAAAAGGCCTGAAAGAACTTTGTGTGCAACAGAATCCCCTACTATTTTTTACTGTTTAGATCAAAGTAACATGTCTCTCAGTATGTCAGTGCACATGGACAGAAAAGGCGTTGTGTGACTGCAGCCTAACAGAAGTCAAGTGAGTCATCACATGCATTGAAAAAACTGTTTCAATTGAGAGCGAAGAAAAAGCTATTTATGACTGAGTACAAAGTAGCAGATTCTGACTAAATCAAGAAAACAATGAAGGTATTTGCTATGAACTTCAGATACACCAGTGGAACTTTAAGAGTTACAGCTTTGCATAGCATCTGTAACTTGACTGGCAAGCACCTTTTCACAAGACATGAATTTTGTATTTGCATTTGCATTTACTTTGTCTGAGCTATTTTTCCCAGTGCCTAATAGAAGGGAGGGAAACTATGTTGGTCTCCAGAGTGGAAACCTAAATATTCACAGCTAGGATACATCTGTTTAGCAAATGAAATTTACAAAACAGCAGTATTATTCTTTAGGAATTAAATAAGCATATTGGTTAGAAGAATAAATCCCATACATTGTGGAAGGTGCCACTAAAGTTCTCCCAAAGGTAGCAGTATGTGCAAGAAGACACAAATCCATGAAGCCCTCGGCGGTAAATAGTTGCACCACTAAAATGCAAAAAGAAAGATCTTGATTAGCTGTCTGCAAAATCTCTCTGGGTTTCCATGTTGAAAAATTATGCAAGGCCAAAACTGAAAACAAGCTTGTCCTGAGATCTGAGGGATCTTTCAAGGTCATTTTACAAAGAGAACACCAGAAGTAAGCTCCAAGTTTCATCCAGATGAAAAAAGGCAACACTTTTACCAGTCTATTTCCTCAGCGCTTTCCTGCAAAGGAAAAAAAAAAACCCAGAAAGAACCCATGTGTGCAGGCAGTTGAAGATTGGGCTGTCTGCATGGGGAAATGCACAAGCGTAGACTCATTACCAAACCAAATTGAGTCCTGATGCAGAGCCTGTGTATTTCTGAGGAGCGAAAAAGCGAAGCATTTCTTCTCTTTGTAATTGGAGGTCGGGAAGGAGGCTGGAAGCAGGGAAACGAGGGGATTAAAGAAAGATGAGTTTGTCCTGAACATTCCCTTCTCTCATATCTCACTTTGCTGTTTTTTTTTTTTTTTTTACTACATTAAATAATTACATTTGAGCGTGTTTCAAGATTGTAACAGGACCATTTTTAACAAAGACCTGATTTAGCTTAATTTTTTATTCACCAAAGTTATTGAATCCTGCAATGCGCAACTTTGGCATGGTTTCCCTTTTCCACCTAGTGCTTTCCTTTAGGAAAATATTATGTGCATGAGCATTATGTAGTGTCTCTAGAGGATATTCACTGGTGGATTTTTGTCAAACTGTCAATCTGCTTTATAAAGGTGATACTCAGAAAAAGTCTGAAACTGTTCCTAATTGAGTGCGTTATTGATTTAAAACTCTGAAGGAAAATTTTAGGAAGCTGGCTGTTATCATGTATCAGTGTTTGCGTTGTGGAGTTTGTGATCTCAGTGTTTTCCTTTTAATATCCTGCCACAAATCCGACTTTACTGGATCCTTTACAGCAATACTTTGTTTACTCCGTTCCTCCTGGAGCGCAGCACTTTGTGAAATGATTCTTGTAGTTTCTTTTTTTCCCCTCGACTAATCCCCGGGAGACTATAAAACCAGCTGAGAATTGATCCCACTAAGCACCGTCTGTGTAGTCAGAAATTAATATAGCTTATTCTTCTGAGCCACCATTCATTTCCAGTGCTGTGAAAACCACACATTGGTTTTCACAGCACTGGAAACCAATGTGATTCACATTCACTCACATTTAGTTTAAGACAACATGTTTCATGGTTACAATGTGCTATTGCTTTCTGCTGTATTTTTTTGTCAGCTCCGTATAATCCACTCTGCTGTTGTTTTCAATAAGGCAATGCTTTTCATTAATAGATATTCAAAGAAAAACACAACAATTTAGAGTGCAATTACTCTTGAACTGAAAAATATGCCTTTGACATCATATTTGCAAACACTCCTCCTGTGCTGCTTCTCTGATCGCCTGCATCTAATTCAACATTTCATGACTTTTTTTTTTTCACTAATCCATCTTTAAAACTAAAGACTACATGACTTTCTATGGCAAACGCATATCTGATTTACCTTAACGTAATTATAGAAATATTATGTCCTTGTTTTGCAGTGTGACTATTTGAAAATTGTGTGGTTCTCTTAAAAGCTTGTGGGCAGCCAGTCTTACCTGCAGTACTTAACTCTTTTCATGACTTCATTTGGTATAAATCAAGATGAGCGTCTCCCGGTGGATTAAGCTAACGGCTAGCCCAAAAGCAAACTTCCTTAGGTAGGACATAGTGCAGCACCACTTATCTTCTGGAGTTTAAAGTGTCATTTTGTTTCACATTCACAATATATATGTATATATACACACACACACACATATGGATTCTTTTGCTTGCTGTTGTACTTACTGACTGTATGACAGATTTATGTTTCCATAATGTTTTTAGCATTTTTTCATACCTTCGTGTGACAGGGAAACTCTGGAGACTGTAGTGATAAATGGACTCTGTCATGCTGTCATTGAAGTTAAAGCCAGTGCAGTGACAGTAAATGTTATTCTACCTTTTAAAGGACTGCAACACTTCTGAAGTGGGTTGTCTTCATTCGGGGATCGGAACGGATAATTATAATTTGGCATCACATCTCTGCCCTAACACAATAATACTACTACTACTAATAATAATAATAATAATAATATTGTGGGACAATTGATGTTAAACTTTTTCTGACTTGTGTCCTAATTATCTAATTATATCGCTACAGGTATAAACAACGTTTAAAAGCTAAAAATTCTTAATTCTTAGTGAGTTTAAAATAAAGTAGCTCTTTTTTTTGTTTATTGGAGACACCCATCGTATTTAAAAATCATAAATAAGTATACAAAGTTCAAACTGATTAGTATTTTTTTCTCCTGTTTGTCCGTAATTGTTTATTAGTGAAATGCTAATATTCCCCGGGCCCTGCCCAGAATTGGCTGAGGATTATTATCTAGTTACTTGGGTTGGATGCTACAATTATTATTATCCTAACTATCACTGCTGCATGGTGATGCGTATTGCTTCTGCTGAAGATTTAGGGTTTTCTGGGTTTATTTTATCTTTATTGAGTCTTTCAATAATGGTGTTGCCATTATGTGTTGTTCATAATGTAAAGTGTCCTAGAGTCTTTAAAGTTGCTGATTAAAAAAAAAAAAAGTGCTGTTATTAATAGTATAGAATAAAATAGAAACAGCCTTAAAAATTGTAATTGGGGCCTGACATAGCAATACATAGGGAGGGGAGGGATTTACCACAACTAGCTTCTGCTGGTTCCGAATTATGACACAAGTCCCATGTCAATGACAGAAAAGTTGGATAAAATGTGACATGACCATTCAGAATGCAGACACGAAACTATCAGTATGTGATTTAGTACCACATTTGGATGTGGCACAAAATGAGATTTTTTGGAGGTGAAAAAAATTCAGAGTGCTTTGAAAACGTCAGATACGTGTCACCTGTGGGCAAAAAAAATCTGATTTGGGTTGCGTTTGTCTGCTGTGTGAACAAGATATCAGTCTTTGCTCCAAGTGTCTGAAAATTTGTTCAGAACTGAAAAAGCAATGCAATAATTGTCTGTTAATGCCAGTGTGATGAAATAATTATACAACTTAAAAAAATAAGCTTTGTAACTAGTCATCTGATTACCAAAAAAATCTTTCCTTTATCCCAGTGTAATAGAGTGCATCAAGAATATTTTCTTGGCACACTTATTCTGATAGATTTCTTAGATTTTGAACAACAAAATTGTCTCTGTACTGTATTCTTAGAATATTTAATGAATCCATCCATTATATTCTGTATATCCGGGCTTGAGTTGCGGGGGCAGCAGCCTTAGTAGAGAGGCTTCCCTCTCCCCAGTGACTTGGACCAGATCCTCCAGGGGAAAATTTAATGTGTCTCTTAATAGATAAATGTAAGTTTTTTCTTTTCTTTTTTGCTAATTGGCATAGAATTATTATTTTTTTTCTATTTAGCTCTTCAGAATAATGAAGATTACAATGTTCTTGCTGAGACAGCTGCCATTAGATGTTGGCCTAAGGTTTGCATACTGCATTAGGCTGCAGCTGATGTGTTAACATTACCACTGCTAGCTATTGTTTAGTGGCAGTTTAAAGAGCCATTAGTGAAACAAATGGCACTCGTTCTCCGGGAAGCATCGAGACAAACACTGTGAGTAACTCAAAGTGAAAAGTGTGAAAGGAAAGCTGGGAGCAGATAAAAGATGTGATTGATGCTTTTCAGGATGGACCAGGACCATGGCCTTAGCTCAGTGTTAAAGATCAAATCCCTTCTGGATCAAATGGTATCCCTTAATGTCAGAACTGATGATGAAGGAGAGGATTTGAAGTGTTATACAGCTTTCAGTAACAGACAGCAAGTACAAACAGATAGCAAGAATTGAAACTTTACAGGATGGTTTTTAATCCTGAACCATGAGACAGAATCATAGCTATGGAGCAAATGCTCTTAGTGTCATTAAGCACCGAGCTTTAGGAGGATTTTAAGAAAAAGAGAAAAGAAAAGCGACACTCTTTTAAGATGAAAACAAAATCTCAAACATAAAAGATTAAGAAGGTCATTTATTGAAAGTGAGCAAGTGAAATGTCTGGGTTTAACGCCTACTCTCTGTAATTACGTTATATAACAATGGGTTACTGCTGAGTAATCATTTGTTATATTAACTATGGTAATTTTCCATCCAGAACTCATTCGTTTAATAAAACAGGTGCATGCAGCACACATGCTCACTGAGTTATTTAAAATAACATAAAAAGTCTCCAGTAGAATACATAATGAGCTCGGATGCACCGTTAGGAATTGGCACCGTCTGCGGTGGGAAATTAAATAGCCCGTTAGTAATTTAAATACAAACATTTAACACCAACTTGCCTGATTTGTTTGGTTTCCATATCAGTTTCATTAACACCAACTATCAATCATTATTTACTTAATGTCACTAAAGTAAACAAAGTCTGGTATTAGAATAACTGTATGGTGAATATGAACACCAGACATTACTTGGGTAATCTTCAGAAATCTCTTGTGCGGTTTTAAGGATGTTGTCCTTAGTCTTTGTGTACAATTATTTTATCAAATATAATGTCTGGCAATGAGACAGAGATAATCAGCCAAAGATCCTTGGTCGCCCTAGTCACTCACAACCAAGCCTCATCAATGGTTGAGATAAATGCTTTTGTTTTGCACTTCAATGCTGCAAAGTCATGTTTTGCTTTTTCTTCACATCTCCACAATTCTCAGTGACACGTCTCTTCTCCTTGTCCCACTGTGAACCGTCCAAACCCTTGGCCAGACAAACCAGCTGCTCCCTCCTGCTCAGAGTGACCTCCAGGCCAGTGCTGAATGGCTGTCACAGAATTTAGAATAGAATAGAATAGAATAGAATAGAATAGAATAGAATAGAATAGAATAGAATAGAATAGAACCTTTGTTGTCCATCATATTCAACATTCAATAGAAAAACTGGACTGTGAGAACAGCATGTTAAGAGATATAGTCCAGTTCATGGAGAGATAAGATCCTTACCACAGTAATGCGCTCTTAATTTTTTCTGGTGCTTGTTTAATTGATGGGTATAATTGGTTTAGGAAATGCATGTATAATTTCAACTTTCATTTTTCTTCTTCTCCTAAAATCTTTCCATAAACATCACATATGAAAACTACAAGAAATGCACCTTTTATTGTGTTAGAAAAAGACAACCAACTACAACATCAGAATTATGCAGAATCTCCTCAGTTCTTCAATTTTTTTTGTAATTACACCTATTCAAAAGGGAAGCAGGAATTCAATCTGCAGTTATTGTGAAAGATTACGACACTAATTATACAAATTTTTGTATGTATATTAAAATAGTTCAATGTAACTTATCAACTGTTACATTTGCATAAGATTATTAAAACAAACAAAAAAAAGGATTCAAAATCAAACCAATTCTTTCAGTTCCACACTATATGAGCAGCAACAAAAGGTGAAAAACACCATCTTTTCACAGAAACAAAAGCCAGCAAATCTAATTTTAAACCGCCGTTCAGTTACGCATAGTGGGCTTTGGAAGGCACCTCCCTATGAAGATCAGTCACTGTCAGGGGACATACAGGTTGTCAATTGATAATGAAGCACAGTGCTAAGGGCCTTTAGGTTCTCGCTGTCCTAATTACACCGAGCGAGGACTCCACTCTTGTGTTAACATTTGATTTATGTCCTCTGCTGTGTTAAAAAGCACTAGAGTTAATTGTTTTTACAGATGAGTGTCAAACTGGAGGAATCAAGCCTCATTAATTAGAGGCTGGCCTGTTTACAGATAATACCCTCTTGAAGCTGAATGCATGTTACGCATGAAAGCAATACTGGGGTCAGCGAAAAGAGATAAGCTGAGGAAGAGATTAACAAATGATTCTGTTTCCTTTGACTCTTGACAGGCCAGACAATACTCGTCCACAAAGATGCCTTTCGTTGTCGCTGTTGCAGTAAAGCTCCCATCTTTACAGATGGAAATGTAATATTCAACTAAACATATAGAATATATGTGACAAAATACCATCTGTATGACATGCCATAGCACATGTCTCCTGAGTGTCTAGTTCTAGAATGACAATATGATAATGGGAGTCTGATGTAAAACAGAAACAGACCTGTATCCGTAAAGCAGCATGCAGCAAATAGCCTAGGCCAGAAATCAGAAATCAAACCATGGAGCGCTGCACTGAGGATTGTAGCTTCTCCTCTACCACCAAGCCATTTGGTCTGGCAGTACCTTAAGCCTTGTTTGCAAAACTTTTGAGCCAAACGGGTTGGTGGGGGGAGTGTCTCAGGCAGGACATTTTTGAAACACATGGGAAATTATACATACACGCTCATTTCATTTGAATATTATTGAAAAGCCCATTTATTTCAGGAACTTTATCACTAAGTGAAATACACTTTATAGATTAATTACACACATATGTTTGAAAGGCTTTATTTTTGCTAATTATTCCGATTTTCCACTTAGAGGTAATGAAAGCATGACATTTATGATTAGAATAATAATTAGGCCAATTAGAAAACACATTTTTATTCCAGAAATGTGAGCTTAATGAAAGGTATATTTAATACCTCCTTAAATGCTATTTTCAAAATGTACTTTTAATCTGGCTACTGGACCTTATCTGAATGCATACTCCAATTTATTGAATATGACCGAACTCATGTGCTGCAGGCACATATATCTATTTAGCTGTAGGTATTGTAGTGACCTCTATCCTCTGTATATATTACACTGACTTTTCACATCTTAGGTAGGAATTATATACATGCAGCAAATTGCACCTGCTGTTGTGATAGTTATACAAGGCATTCATATTTGCCAAGTTAAGCTGTTATATGAGGCTGTAGATAATAAAATAAGAGCCATTTGCTCTTCTTTAACAGCCACGTCTGCCACAAGAGCCGACTCTCCGAAGAGTCGAAACTTCCCATCACTGGCTGATTCACAGTTTGTGTTCAAACTTTGGGCAAAAGCTAAATGTATTATTGCATTTTCTTAAGATTTGTTTTTTTTTTTTTTTTAAATAATAAGCACTATTCTTAAAATGTTATTGTGCAACATACATCCTTGGTCATGCATTGTTACAGTAATATTACAACTACGTAATATTTATGTATTTACAGCAAAAAATTATTCTCAGACTAATTTTGTCTGGATTTATTTTTTGATCTTCTGGCATACAGTTGACAATGAGACATCAGACAGCATGTCTCAATCAATCACATTGCAATATTTAATCAAAAGATGTGACTCAGCTGGAACCTTTGGAGATAACTTTATCAATACCTTCCTCATGGGGAGCTGAGGTGCTTCACAGATCTTCCCAGTTGAAGAAAAAAGTAAATTAGGTCGTCGCATGTTTAGAATAAAATTTCCAAAATTACCAACAGGTAGAAAACCTGTGGATGTGTGTCTGTGTTACCATGAATTTGACTTGTAATAAAGAAAACTTTGGTCACTAAACCAAGAAAAGCAATGCCTAAATGCAGTCCATTTTTGGGTTATATGACTTTGTATGAATAACAGGGGGGAAAAAAGGGAAAAGAAAATGGAAGATTTATTTTTATAACCCATTATTTCTCCAAAATTAATCCACTAACTGCTTTACAGTCGTGGTTCAGTATAGCCAATTCCCGTATGGGATAGCTCACAAAATGTTTAATTACTGAGATATGTGGGTTTCTGACTCTGCTATTGTTGGGAGAGACTCGTGCAGGAACGGGAGAAATAGAGGATCCCCTGAACAACTTAATCCCTGACATAATCCCTAACTTTAATTTAGTCAAATTCATGTTCGCACAAATAAAGCCACACAGAAAGCGGAGCGCTTTGAATCAGTATTACTCAACGGGAGACGAGCCTGTGTACAAGCGCAGTAAATGTAATTTCTTTTATGTCACCACCACAGATGTCCCTCACGCTGATGTCTCTTCTTTTGTGTCCCAAACCTTAAAAAAAAAAGAAAAGAGAAAGACAAACTCAACACTGAAAGCTGTACTGTTTCTGTATTGCTACAGACAGAAATGGAAGGTCTTGTCTGCATCCGGCGCCGCATCTGGCACAACATTTTATTGACACATTAAAAGCAATTGATTTTTTTTTTTTTTTTTTTTTTAAGGGAAATGATTCTTGTATATCTTACAGTGGAGCTTTATTTTAAATAGCAAGTTCAGAAAAGGATTAGAGGAAATTAGATCATGATGAAAAAGAAACAAGAACACTTTAGATTCTTCCAAATCTCTCTTAATGAGCAAAATCCAACACTTTAAATAAGAAAACAATAGCTGACTATACTGCTCTGCACACACCGTGGCCTCACATCATTTTCAACTTGGGTTGTTTGGTATGCTGAGACTGATTATTCCCATTCTCATGAATAAATCATTTGACAGAATATTATGTGGAGTTGCTTTCTTTTAGATATGTTCTCATGAAAGAGTAGGTTTTCTCTCTGAGTTAAAAAATAAGAATACGATGAAGTCTTACATGTTTCTCCCAACATTTTTTAAATATGATTTTTTTGTTTTGTTCAAATGTAGAGGCATTGCCAAAATGTTTGTGTTTATCATAGAAATGAGAAAAATGAAAGTTTTTTGGGGAATATTTCTCCTACAATCTGTGATGTTTAGAACAGGAAAAGGTGATTAAAAAAACCTTCATTTTGCACTTTGTGTAGCAAAGACTTGTGAACTCTGTTATGACTTAAGGATCATTATTTTTTTGTTGTAAACACATCCCCTTTGCACTTTCATATTTAAAAATCAATGCCACACAGTTTGAGAATTGTGTAGTTAATTGTATCTCTTGTTTGCTGCAAGATAAACTCACAGCATGATCAACCCAAACCTCATCTCCAGCTGTCAGACTCTTTTTGAACCACATCCAACCCAAACAATCATATTTCTACAATGGTTTATCTGCAAAAATCTTGCAAGATTTTTTCTGTCTTCCGTGTAAAATCGCAATAATAGCTTCTGTAAATGACAATGCAGAGAAATCTGATGTCATGTCGACTTAGACAAATTTTCCTATCTTACTGAGGAAGCAAAGGCTGGAGCACCTTAACCTAAACTTTTCTGTCTTTCTGTGGTTATCAATTAGTTATGTCATTGACTTCACCTCTGACTCCTGTTAAAAGGAAGTTGTTTCTTTCCACTTTTACCACACCCTTGCTCAGAAGAAGGAATTGCTACAAAGTCATTGACCAGATTTTATTGAAATGGCTTACTAGATAAATAGCTGGAAATGTGTACCGTAATTAACTGAATTTGACTATATAACATATTATAATTGTGGTCAAATTGGACTGGTAGTATCTGAACTTGAATCTGAGCTTATACTAATGAATTAGATTGATTTGACTGCATGCTGCATAATGTGATTTGAAGCTGTTTTCTTGTAAAATACCTTGAGTTGATTTTTTGTTTTGAATTGGTGCTCGAAAATAAATTAAATAAAGCAGAGCTGACCTTCCTAGTCAACTTTCCTTCTTAAGACATAACTGATAACTATGAACAGGAAACCACATAATGCGGTAAGTAATTTAAATAGCAACTTTAACTGATACATGAAATTGTAAATTTAAATATTTTTTTGTTTGAAAGTCTCTCAGTGAAGACGGTTGGGAAATGTTGAGGTGAGCTTTCTGGAGTTGTGGCTGCTGTATGGTTCCACTGCAGTCTCAGGACACCTGGGGCCATCTGGCATCTGTTCACTTGTCACTGAATTAAAATCCATTTTGGGGAACATTACAAGATGTTCTCTGAAATATGCTCTGTATTCAAGTCATATGAATGGCATTACATAAAATGTATTCATTCAAAATACAGTAGCATGAAATAATTCATATCTCAGAATGTAACAGCTACTGCATTTTGCAGGTTCATGGTCAGGCTTTTGAAATTTAAATATGTAAAACTGCAACTGTAAATCAGCAATGAAACAGAAAAAAGTGAGAAACATACACACAATCGTATTGATACATTTACGTGTCAATTTTATGAAAGAACAATATTCCCTTTTTATCACACGGAAATGTTTCAGATGATTTAAACTAATTTGAATGTCAGACATTCAGAGGTGCCGGAGTGCTTCAGGTTAGAAATTGATGGCTGAGCGTTTTCTTAAAGACTTTGTGTTAAAACGTAAATTTAAAGGCCTGAAGCAGCAAAGCAGCCACCACCATCAATCTGTCAGCTGGTATAATTTTCTTTTTCTGAAAACTTGTTAACTTTGCAACCGGTGTAACAGGACACAAACTTTCCAAAATATGGGATGATCAAGTTGTATTTTAGCAAATGTGAGTGTGGCCACTGTGTTCCTTGATTAATTAATGAATCAATTTGAAAACTGCTTTTTTTTTTTTCTTGGGTTATCTTTATCTGATGTTAAAATTTGTTTCAGGATCTGAAACAACTAAGATTGGAAAAACCAAAGACAGAAGAAAACTGCAAGGGCTAAATATTGAAATAAAAAAAATAAAACAATTTAAAAAAAGAAATCCAAATACTCAGTGTTAATGTCTACTGAGAAAAGGTTCGATTTGCAGAATCTGCCACCATGTGCATCCTGGCATCTTTCTCAGAGTTTCAGCTGGTATATCAAGCTTTTCAAAACCAAGTTTGGCTGCGTTTTCTCACTCTTCATCCTCTGGGTCTTTCCTCAACACTCTGAAGGTTTTGGGATGCAGTAATGAGCCACCTCCAGCCAACCTTCATGACGGTTTAATAACGACTCACAGATGGAGATCTTACAGTTGTAATGTTTTGCTTGTTTGAGGCAGGGAAAGATGTAGGCAGTCACGAAATAATGCAGTTTTGTGTGTTTTAATAATAAAAAGAGAAATGTACAGGTCTTGCATGAGGAAAATGGGAAAAGGAGCACGAGCATGGAAACAAGCAAAGGAATGGAACAGAAGAATCCAGCAATGAACAATGAAAAATCAGGAGCTGAAGCTCTGTGGCAGGGATAAACTAATCAGAGGAAATATGGTGCAGCTGTGGCAAGGAGAAAGGGAAACTGAGGCAGGAGGACTAATAATGCAGACGGAGATGAACCAAGACTTAAAGGACATAGTAACCAACAAGGAAAAAGCTTTACAATAATCTAAGAAAAATAAATTCAAATGTAGAAGGATGACCTAAGTATGGCAAGACCTAACAGGCGTACATAAGCAACAAAGAAATGGTCAAAACACAAAGAAAACTAGCACGCAAGGATCGCAACAAGAGTATCCTTACTTTTCTTTTTTTTTTTTTTAAATCACAATTCTGTTGAACTGAGCAGCTGTTTACTCAGATGTTTGAGTAATATTCAGTAATTGGTAAATTAGTTTCAGCTCATTATAGTTTCACCCCATTTCTCAGTTGTTTTCTCCTCTAAGATATTTACACATATGGCTCGCAACATGTAGATCACTGCATCAAGTTTTCTTTCATAAATCTTGTCTGTTTTCTTTTTAATGTTTGTTTTGTTTTGCTGAGATGGGACATTTCAACTTGAAAATATTATAAGACATCTTTGAAGTTCTAACTAATAGAAAATCTGAAAGGAACCAAAGTGTGGAAAGGATGTGAAATTGCATTTTCCAGATTTAGTGGTGCCTGTGTGGGAGAATTTCTACCCAATCCACGAGAAAGACGTCAACTAGGCACTCACATCGCCTCGTAAAACTTAATTACTCACAGCACATAGTCGTAACTGAAAGTATCTCTGCAGAGTTTATTAACACTCATCCACTGGACAGTAAAACTAAACAGCTCTTTTAAAGTGGATTTTATGAGTAAATCAATAGAAATTGGAAAAATGAGAAGTCCAAAAATAGGATTGTGAAGCATCTCGGCTAGTTTTCCTGGTTGAAATTACACTTGATTCAGCACCACCAATAAAACCATAATATCCTATCAGTAGGATCTTATGAGCTAAAAATTATACTAATTATGATATATTAAACATTTAAAAAAAAACAGTTGCATAATACACAAACAGAAGTTCAAACTCCAGATTTTTGTAACACAGTAATGTATTTCTGTTCATGTTTCTTTTCTTATGTAGTTATCTCAAGTGAAGATATTTGGCTAAATATCTGAGCGTAGGCGGTTGTTGCTGTGTGCACCGTGTGGTGTAGTCAGTTTTCTTCTTGCTGAACATTACCAGCTGCTGCCTGGTCTTTTTACCTGTATTAAAGTAACTATGGACACAGAAAAAAATTATCAGCAACCCTGGTTTTATCAAATCTCTGTACCCCTGCTGGTATTACGACCCCGTTTGGCCAACGGGGCATCGCATAGTTTTCCCTTTAACGTTTCACAAGATTGAACCAAACAGAGAAAAGAAACTTTGGCCATTCCTCTTTCCACAATCTGTCTAAATCATCCAGAGGCCAAGGTTCTCTCGTGCAGTCTGCTCTTCAGCTCTTCCCAACATGTTTTCTATTAGCCTTAGGTCTGGGGACTGTGATGGTCACTGAAGAAGGTTATTTTTTTGTGAACCTTCTCTGTGTTGTTTTGCCAATTTGTTTTGATTCACCATCCAACTAAAATGCTCAGTAATGACTCATTTATTCTCTTAGTTTCCTTGGTTGCATACATTCTAACAATGACATTTGTAATAGAGGAAAAAACCTCTGCCACATACATCCTCCACCATACTTTACAGTGTATGTCAGTTTTTCTAAGCACATATTCATCCATTTTTAAAGCTTGGTATACTGAATCAAAGCACAAAACTCCACTTAAAGTGCAAACTTGGATTAACAAATGCTTCCTTTCACTTGTAATGATGGTGCAAAGAGTAATCTCAAACACATGGTTGCTATGTGGATACCCTTTAATGGTTGTTATGGAGGTTTGCTGACCCAAATATGCAACTCTTTGCTGTAGTTATCCAGCAGTGACCTTTGGAGATTTTCCTTGTTACTACCCTTACTGTCGTATTACTGTGTGGTTGCAAGATAAATATGGGTCCTCATCTATTCTAGTGGCAAGTACTGAAAGAAAATGTACTCTTTCTCTTTTCTTATATATATCCCTAGGGGATATATATATATAAGAAAAGAGTCACATCATGGATTACCAATTAAAAGTTCCCAATAACTTTGGTCAACTTACAAAAGTAAAGCAGAAATACAGGAAATGCTACAGTTACATGTATGCCTTTAAGCTGATTTTTACAAGTACAAACAATTGTGCCACCAGTGAGTTTGTTCAAAAACTCTTCTCTAGCTAATTTGGCTTCTTTTCTTTCTCTTCTACTGAAATATGCTCAAATTAAAAGTTGCATGTTGATAAAAAAAAAAATTATAATGCGATATGATACAGCACTGAAAGATTTATTTTTAAGGATTTTTACACTTCTTTACCAAAAATCCATATCTGTAGGTCTAAACTTTCAAGATCCGGTTTGAGCCTCAGAAATTGCTCATTAGGCTCCAAAAGTGAGGCATGTTCTTTCGTCAGCTTTAATCAATAATTGCTGTTGGGCATTACAGACTGAAAGGAATGCCTTTTCCCATGTAGCTCAGTATGGCTTGTATTGTGTATTCATCTTTACATAGCTGCACTGGACAGGAATGAGGAAACATGTCAGCTTTAATATTTATTCCTTCTTTTCTTGCAGGGCTATGAAGACGGATATGATGAAGAATATGAAGATGAGACTTATGAAGCCTATGATGAAAACTACAGCACTCAGACAAAGAGGTGATCTTTACAGACATGCACAACTGCCAAAACACAGATATCTGGAGCATTTGTAAAGATACAAAAGTTTTGAATTCAAGTATCAATTTGGAGGCTATTGTTTCACCGAAGAAAAAAAAAATCTAATTAAAGGCTGCAGTTTTCTAAATTTTGTTCGAATAATTCTCTAAGCCCAACAGCACATATTTTAGTACCTGAATAAGACGTGACAAAAAGTAGTAAAATTACATACACAGAAGCTGTGGCATCCACCTCCAATAGCCATTAAAAGCACATCATTGAACAACAGGAGGAGTTCAAATGTATCAGTAAATCCCACAATCTCCACGGTGTTGTTGAAAATCCCCACTGGAGCACCAAATGTGTATTAACTCACAGATGCGAACAGTCCTAAACAAATGCTTTATTTACACCTCTTCAGGCAAGTTTCTAAACATTACAGAGCCCGTCTGTTGTTGGATTAATGAGCTGTCCCACAGAGTAAAAGCTACACATTTATGAGCTGCTTTTAAAGGTCGGCAACTTCAGATGAAAAACTCTTTGTTCACGGTTGAGTGATACTGACAGTTTAGATGAGGATTGATATACAGGGTGAGTATTTTATAAACTGTTGATTCCTGAATTGTTGGTTTATGTACAGTGGCTAACAAATGTGTTAATGCACAAAGTGAAGCATCACTGTGAAATGAAATGAAAATGGTACACTGCTTTTTGTTACTAAAAACAAATATGTGAGCAAATGTACAGCAATATTTTATAACACGACATAGTCATGTGTTGGAGTGGTCAAGTCAATATCCAGGCCTAAATCTAATTGAGAATTCAATGGAGTTAAAAAAGTATTGTATTTTTTCCCAAAATGTTGTCGTAACTCTTACTGTCCGAGCATCTTCGTAGAGTCATTGTCAAGTTGTGATGCTGTGGGCACACATTCAAATCTTCTGTAGCAGTGGGTCAGGTAACCAATTCTTAGAAGCCTCACACTGTATACACTATTTTATAACTCTTACATGGCTGTCACGTATGCTAATGGCTCAATATTGAAGCAACAGAGACTATATTTCACAGTAGCGTACTAAACGACACCATCAATTGTTGAAAAGCACTGCTAATCCACCTCATGGCCGTATGGTTGGAAAGCCAGGCAGAGACGTGTTGTAGTGGCGAACATGATCCTTGCTCATTATGATCAATGGAAGAGATGGTTTGAACTTCCTCTTTCTCTCTTTGGCCTTGATCTATATCCATGAATCCTCTGTTTCAACTCTTGTGGTCGTAAAAGAGGTCTTATTTGAGCTTTGGCGATGACAATCAGGCGCTCCCAATTGTAAACGAAACCAAGAAAAACAACGTTGTTGCCATGGTTATGCATCACAGCACATGCCAGAAAATAAAAAGAATAGGAGCAAGACTCTTTCCAGCTGCACAGCATCCAAAGCCAGAGGGAATAATTGTCCGAAAACACAATGTCTCAACCAATGAAAGATGAACAAAAGTCTCCAAAATGAACAAATCCAACATGATGCCACCATTAAAGGCACGATTCTAGATCCCTAATCAAAAATAATTCCTGACGCTTGCCCAACCTGTCAGAGTTTAAGCAATTTGGCATAGAAAGAAACTGTAAAACAATTCAGTGTAGCTTTATGAAGCCAATAGAGACTTAAACGAACTAACAAATGAACAAATTTAGCATGCTTCATAATTCCAAATGTCTATTAGGCCTTGGACAAATTGGAAGATCAAAGTTCAAGTGGGATGAATAATTTGCAGATATATATGTTTCTTATTTTTGTTTGTTTTTGTGCATTATTTATACATTAAAGTGCATCCTTTATCCTGAATGTTTTTCTTTGTTTGTGTGTTTATTATAGCATTTCAGAATATTATGAACATGGACACGGAACCAGTGATGAATCATACAACAGCTATGGTAAGTGTGGCTTACTTGCTGTTAAAAAGAAGTTTGTTTCATGAACTATAGTCACTCTCACCCTTTTCTTCTGACAAGGACCCGATGTAGAGTATTTAATTTGGACAAAGTTCAATAAAACCCATTGTTAAAGCTGAAAAAGGGGGTTGATTATTTGATTAGCCCATCAATAAAAATCATTCTGCCACTTTGAGGCTGATTAATTGAGTTCTTTATCGAGTAAACTTTGCCCACTGTGTAGCACATTCTTAGATTTATCAAGACCAATCATAAAATTAAAGTACAATTTAGCTGCTATTCTCAATACTTGCTCTGGGAAAAGTCTAATGCTAGGCCTGGCAATATATTTGGAATTAGCACATTTTCCTTGTCGAGGAGGAAAAAAGCTATTGTAATTTTCCACTATTATTTCAGGTAATTAGCTATATTCACAAGCACAATGTAGGATGCTACAAACATTCTGGCAGTTTCTGCAGCCCGAACAGCTGCTACACTGTTATTAAAACCAACCAAGAGACAAAGAAACAAGCCCTGCAGCCCACTTCCTGACCCAGGGAGCCGCTCCTCTACGCATCACCCCTCCTACGATACCTCACTGCAAGCTGTATTTAACTAAAACTGTGAAACTGTGGATGTTCCAGTAGAAGTTCATGAGGCTACAAGCTGTTTTTCCTTTTGGGTGTTTTGCCCTTAAAGGCTATTTTATTTTTTTATTATTATTTTTTTTTTCCATAGAGCTAACCTTTGTTGTGTGTATATGAATCATTCTTGGATGCTTCTGCAAACTACATGATCTTTAAACTTCTTCAAGTCCAAACACATGTTTTTCTAGAATACCATATTTGAAACTGCGGCAATAGAAACTTTAATTTTTATCTTATGCTAGAGTCAGAAAACTTAAAATAAATCTTCAAAGTACAAAAAAAACAACAACAAAAAAACAGATAAATTATAATGAATCTATTCACTGGTTTTTAATGTTAAAACATGTTTTTTCTGGAACCAAAAAACGTTTGGAGATCCAACCCCTCCCCAAAAGCTTAGGACATAGCAGAGAGTAAACAGCCAAAGTGAGATAACACAAAGTGTTGTTTGTGAGCATAAAGTTTGTATGATAATGATAATTAGCTGTAACAGTTTAGTTTTTTCTACATCTGGAAAAAACTTGGGCCAATATTGATATCCAATATTAATACTGCCGATAACCAATATTTACCAATATTGTGTGTGTGCGTGTGTGCATGTGCGTGTGCGTGTGTGTGTGTGTGTGTGTGTGTGAATATGTGCACTGATGTCTGAGTTTGCTGTTTCCAATGTAACTTCATCACTCTTTGACAACCTGTGGCCACCTTTTCAATTTTCTTTTTCTGTCATTTTTCCCCACAAATAGAATAGAAATAGCAGCACGGTGACAAGCAATGAAATAATTTTCCCATTTTTCTTTTATCATATATTTCACATTTTTTAACACGGAGCTGAATTTGCCTGTTGTGATCTACGGGCCTAAATACCGTTGGGAAAATAAAAGATCTATTAATGTTGAATTTATGCCCTACGAGTATAAAATATTATTTGAATTCCATTTGCAAGGTCTAATGGAATCAGTGGTTCACTGGTTGTCGTTGTCTTTTTGCAGGTTCAGTTATTTTCAGCACAATGAATTTAAGCACTGGGGTGTTGAGGTCAGACCAAAGTAAAACCAAGCAGCCAATAATTTGATTTTCTGCTTCATAAACACTCTTACTTGGAAACAGTGCAGTGTGCCATAGCAAAGGTGGCCAACTTTATGTAATTTGCCTTTAAGGAAGGAGTCTCTGACAGTCTAATCTCAGTACTGGTCCAGTAGAGGAAAAAACGGTTATGACAGTAATTTCCTGCTGTGAGAGAATCCTGTATTTCCCAGAAAGTAATTTATTTTCTTTGCTGAAATATTTTATGAGACGACAGTTCACTACATATGTGCACCATATGTTTTGAGAGATTTAGTTTTCACAGAAGTGAATGTGGTATATTCCCACAGAAGAAGAGTGGACAAGCCCCAGACCCATTCTCAAAGCTCCAGCGTTACGCCTGACAAGAGGAGGCTACAGAAAACATCCCTATGGTAGATACTGAAGGTGCTCCAGATTTGTGACCTCCACTTCTCTTTTGAAACCTTTTTTCAACTTTTTAAAAAAAAACAACAAAAGAAAGAAATGTTGTAACTTTCCCTATCTCATCATCAAATTTTAAAATAAAAATAAAAAAAGACATGATCGATAATATTCTGATGTGTGAATAAAATCATACACAATCAAGTCTCTTTTCTACTTTTAAACATACTCACCCATGTACAAGATGATTGTTCTTAAATTAGCTCTTTAATTTAACTCAATTGTCCCTATTGCTGAAATTTCACTATTTTGACAGACTTGTTCGTATAAAGTATGTGTGTGATTGTAACAGATTGGTTTCCATTTATTGGCTTCATTGTAGTTATTACAAGCCAAACCCCCCCACCCCCACCCCTACTCTTTTCATTGAATTAGACGTAGTCATGCAGTCGTTGCGAAAGCTGTGACTCCAACCTCCTATGTTTTAGTAGGCCATCGTTTTTGTTCTGCTTGTGTGTCAGCATCATTAAAATGTTAAGAGTCGGGAGTTGATAAGCAAAAAAAAAAAAAAAATTCACAAAGGATGTGAAAAATCCCATTTTGGCCAGTCAATTGTTCCAACATTGACACAAATAAAACAAGCAGTTGCCCAGGAGGACGGGGGTAAAAGTAACAACACCAAAAGACAAATTTTTCATAATGACACAGAACATATTGTTATGTGAAGAAAAGCACAGGTGTCACCTGTTTCACTGGAACATAAGGTGTTGCTCTCTCTTATTATCGTTTGATGACACTAATTGGGAACATATTCAGTGATAATCATGTTAGGAAAATGAAGTGTTTCATCAAATATTTCCAAAAGTCCTTTGTAGAATGCAAACATAACAGAAATAGCTTCACAATGCATGCATGCGTCAATGCGTTAATTATCCATTTTGTAATTACCTCGCAACGAATCCCACAGCTGCACCTCCAGTTTCCGACTTCTTTATTACTTTCAACTAGACTTTGTAAGTCAGCTATTAAATCCGTGCAGTGCAGGTAGCCATCTGCCTTCATGGTGTTGCTGTCAGTGTGAGAGCTTCTAAATGGACAGTAAACATGCATTCCCACAAATAAATAAACAACAAGATCTGCGCGTACTGCTGCAGTTTCCACCACGGCATCCCCACTTGAGAGTAATAAACAGTGGAGTGTTTTGTTTCCACCAGTCTGGCCCCGTACGGATTAATTCGTTAGACCACAGTAGAGTTATTTGACATTTAACTGATTGTTATAGAATTTGGCTGACTCTGTCCATTTTAGTTATCTCAGACTTTTCCTATCTCCTCTATTCACATTCTATATTCTATAAATTAAAATACCCCAATTCAAAATAAGATACATTAACTGAAGAAGAAGATATGGAAAAAGGAAGTCCATACAACATGTGTGTCAATCATAGGATTTATCACTATCACAAAGTTATGTTTTATTTTAATCATCCAGTCCTAAATAGTACTTTCTTTTGCCATCATTTACAACAGTTGACTTCTTTTTACAGAAACAGATGCACTTTCAATATTCCAATTGTCATGTAAATAACCACAGTAGTTATTTACATTGGCATTAAGTAATCAAACTTCAGATTGTAGCACAATTTAAGATGTTTTTGACCAGTGTAGAGACAGTTTATTGTAAGATTAAGTGACATGACCGACACACCCTCATTAGTTTGGTCTACATAAAACAAATATGTTCAGGAAAAATGTGTTCCTTGAAGAGTAATGCGGACATGCAGCCGTCTTGGTCATTTCAGCAGGTGCTCAATTTTCCAGAAATATCACCATGGTAGCAAACCAACAGAAAACAACACATTCCTTTAAAAAGAGTTAACATAAAAGACTGCTTTAAAGCAACAAATGGAAACCAGTCTTCCAAGAATCAAAGACCTGAATGTAAAATGTCTTAATGATCTAAACATTTCTTTAAAAATGTGTTCAACATTGTGAACTCTAAATATTTCAATAACCAGGTTCCCCTCCCAATTTAAAGCGTAACATAAAAGTAACTGACACCATAAATAAAAGTTACTCCTGGTTTTATTGTGAATTTAGGGAATTATTGAAAAGCACATCCTTATTGTTTGGACTGAAAGCATTCACCGCAGTGTGTAATTCATAAACTGTGCTTTGTTCTGTGTGTAATCTGTATTTGTACATAAAGCATTTAATAAAAATAACTTAAACCTAAATCCTGAGTGGAATACTTACTAAATAGGAGATAACCAAGCTGTAAATTAATTTTCTTTTTTAATTTTGATTCCTTCATTCATTATTTTTTGTAGATTTCTGTCAGACACCAGCTAAAATGTTTAATAAAGAACTTCAATTTCAACTTGCCCAATATGAATTGGTATTAAAACTAATACCTGTTTTCTTGCAATCCAGTCTCTGAAGTGAATAAACATATTGATTCACACTGACTTTCTTATGGAGTTTTATAGAGGTAAGAACTCCTCTCATATATATCATAACATTGCCTTAAATATGTCCGGCTAATTAAGGGATCTATATACTGATACTCTGCTTGTTTGCTTAAGGGAACAAACCCAACTTACTGAACTCAGTCGCTACCTGCAACATCTCAGTGTCTCTGCTAAACTCCTTCTGTTTGTGCATTTCTTCCATGCGATTTCTGCGTGTTGTAAACGCCTCTGTGATTAGCACACCCGAAGCCTGACTCTGATTAAAGACAGTAGATGATGGGACTAAAAGGAAGACTAAACACTAAACAGGTAACCTTAATGCTAATCCTAATTTAACCATCAACTGCTAACTTTCACTTAAACAAAAAAAAAGTAAACCTGCTCGTTTTAACCCAAAGATTAATGTCCATCGATACCTCTAACCACACACGTAAGAGATTCAGCTAAACTGAAATAAAAGAAAGATTAAATTAAATTTAAAAAAGCTCTAAAATAATTTTCGGCTAACTTTCTCATCACTCCTGAGAAATAAGTAGATTTCTCATTAAATGTCTTTTTTTGTTAACCTTGAATTGGTTTACTTTTTTTCCCACAACCATATTATGTGGATGTATCTGTACTTTGTAGACACTTTACACTGCATGCAGGTTATTAGTCTAAATATTATGCTATATACGTTTATGCATACTTTATACCAATGGTCTGCTCTTTCTTATAGATACTGAAAAACACCATAGTGTGTTGTCATCAAAGCACAGAGAAACGCTGCAGGTGAGTAGAAACATTTGCGATCACATTTTTCATGGCTGTCTCTGTGCCTTTGGAAATACAAAGATAAAACAACATGTTAAAAACTACTAAGACAAAGAAGCAAAGCACAACAAAAGCAGGACTTCTGACTCATGGCTTTTTGAAGTTTCCTTTTTATTCATACAAACTGATAACTACTTGGGGGGCGGGTGCAGCATTACTATTTCCATGTAATAACACACCAGTTCACAAAAGTATTATATAATCTTAAAGAGAATCTGATGAACTCCTCCTGCAATCCTTTTATTAAGATAATCCCTGCCTCTTTTTGTTCTGTTCAGACCAGGTATTGCATCTCTGTTTCCTGCATTTGTGTGTGCACTTTTTCTCTCTAAATATTGTCAGGTAATTCTGCAAGTATTGTAAAATGTAATCCCCAAGGCCACATGCTCGCTGACCTATTCATAATGCATCAGCTGCTACACAAACCTTGATTTAAATGAGTACTCCTTTTTGAAAATATATGTAAGACTCAACGCCGAAGTTGCACAAATGTGCTGATAACACACAACAGGATTTATGCTCAAAGCCATCAGAGCAAAGGATGCAGCGTCAGTTTGTTTTATTTTGTGAGTAAATTTGACTTGTAGTGGTGCAGTTTGGTTTGACTGCTCTATCTGTGACATCCATTAACAGCTTGTTTAGACTCTGCACTTTAGAATAATAGCAGTGCAGAATTTAAGCAAAATATATTAATGTTCTAAATTTAAAACTGCTTAGCAAAACTGAAAGATTTTTACATGCAGCATCAAATTATTAAAGATACAAATAAACAAACAAGTGCACCCAGAATGTTCAGCTCCAGGTTTAAGGTGTGATCCAGATATGCTTCCACTTTAATTTAGTAGAAAACACTAGTTGAGAAAAATGTTAGAGAAAAAAATAAAAATAAAAAGGTATAGATCAATACAAAAAAAACTTTTTGGTTGCTTCTGTGCATCAATGCATACGTGACTTTGTGATATTTTATACCCACTTTGACAGCCAATGATTTAAACAATTCTTTTCATTATCAGCTCATAGCTTACTGTAAAGAAAAATAGTTATATAACTGAAAGATAATATCTAGCACCAGTGAGTCACTCATACAGTAATTCGTTGGTCTGATACTGATCATAAAATAAACTCTTAGTGGAGTCCGTTTTCAAAAACTAGGCTCAGAAACACAATCAATGTCAACAAGATGTAACATAAACTCTTCTGAATATAAATTAGCAATAAAATCAAATATGTGAAATTAAAATTATTTTATGATTATCTCTAAAATATTCATTAAATATTCTGTCGAATCTCAGTATTAATTCTACTAAATTGAAATGCTTTGTCATTCCTGCTCCTGAAACAATGCGCTAGTTATTAAAACTTTGTTAATGTCATCTGTTTTGATTCATATACATAAAAAATGTTACTTTAATAACAGAGATGGGTGTTATAGTCCTCTTTCAACCAGCTGCCACGGTAACGGGAGGGCAGCGCTGTTTTACTCTATGCTCAATACATCCAGAGCTCCTTCCTGCACTTCCTCTCAGATCTTATGCATTTTGTTTTGACCTAAGAGTTTTTGTACAATTGTCTTTTTGTGTGTGTGCTTTCATGCAGGGCACAAAGACGACACATTCAATATGGAAGATTCCCTTCACACATTTTCATCTTCATCCGAAGAGAAAATTCTTGGGTAGGTGTTCATTGTTTCGTAAGACACCTTCAGTCTTTTGTTGACTTGTTCCAATTATTTTGTAAGCTTAATTAATATTTAATCGAATGTCTCTTTCGTTTGGACTTGAATGTGTCATGTTGCCACGCAGACTATTTTTCAAGGTTGTTCTCACTTATTGGAAATAACTGTGTGCCACAACAATACAACAATGCTCCTTATTGTATAAAGTTTGAGGAAGAAAACAAGTAAAGAAACAAAAAAGCTGCTCAGTAAGGGAAATAACAGAGCTTGATACAAAGACAACACAAATAGAATAAATGTCATTTATAGAGGATTGTTTGTCAAATATGTGTTTGCTAATTGCTATAAAAAAATAAGACAAAATAAAGGATTTAAATGCCTAAACTACAGTTTTCAGCTCTTTGTTGATAATTCCTCTGTGACTTGTTCCTTCAAGTTACTGCTAAAACTTTAGTTGCACCTGCGTTTTGGAAGTGGTCCATGCGTCAGTGCATGCCAGAAACACTGTCTGCTTCATTTTCATAACAAACCTTCCTCCAACAGCAAATCAGCCAAAAAAAAAAAAAAAAGAAACATCCACAATTTGCCACGGATGTCCATGGATTACTTTCAACTGAATGCCGCAGATAAAACTCCTCTCAGATACAAATAAAGTAGTTTAGCAAAAAAAAAACAAAAAAAAACAGGTTTTATTTTTGTTTTGCACAAAGAATACATCCTAAGGTGCTTACGGTCTATGGAGCTGGCATTTCATCACTTTGCCATCAATCCATGCATGCACTCGGCAGTGATTCTTGTCCATTAGGGCAGGCCTGGCCAGCAGCCTCGGGCACAATAAAACACTGGCAGCTGTTTGTTTTGTTCCCTTGCCAACTCTATCACCTCTGGCGATGTTTTTGAGATGTCACACCAACCTTAAAAATACGCACAGTGATATTTAATAACAAACCGCTGTTGCAATTTTGTTTCTGTAAAGGATAAACTACGGGCTCTGTTTTTGTTAATTTGTGAATTTAATCAGACGGAGACAGAAGCAGACTTCGGGGGAAAATCCAATGTGAGACATGATGGAAGATCCACAGGTAAGGAAGTGAAATCTAAAATTCCTTCCATTGTTATATCAAAGGAGCTATGCATTCTATGTATTTTGAGCAGATTAAATCATGATCAAGCCATGCCACAAGCAGATTTGGAATTAAAATGACTTGTTCAACCAAGGCATTTTCTTCACGTAGAAGAAAAAGAGTTTAAAAATAGATTTTTTTTTTTTTTTATTTAAGCTAGATAAAAACAATTATTCAAAAAATAGGCAAAAAAGTAAATCTTTATTATTATTATTATTATTATTTTATAACTTTAAAGTTGAAATGCATCCTTGCCGTTACCCTGATCTTAAGCTCCCACCACAGATTATGTTACGCTTAAGTCAGAATTGGCTGGGCCACTTCAAAGCGTTCCAATCAGAAAAGGCACGTCGGTGAAATTAAGACTAAGACTAAGTGGGTTTGTGTTTGGATGTGTGGGAAGACCCTTAAAAAGCGAGACACCACTCATGCAAGAAGCTCTTCAGACTGTAGCCACTGGATAGTCCTGATATGACCATTGTTTCAGATTTACTTGTTTCTTTCTATAAACTTTCCCTTCAAAGAACATAATCCAACAACAAAAATTTGGTCTCATTTCTATGCAGATTCGTCTGTGGAGCTGTTCGTAATGACATGTCCTCTGAAGGCAAAATGAAAATAAATATGTATGATTGATAATAAACCTCCCACAGCTTGAGCTAATACCAAGACATTCTGTGGTCATGTAATGACACCATCTGCTCCTGGGTTCAGACTGGCTGCTAGAGAGCGAGGCGTTCTCAGTGTGCAACGTTACGCACTCGCCAGTTTTGCTAAGCAACTGGAAACAAATAGATGATGCCTGCCAAGTCTTATGCTGAGTGTTTTTATTTCCTTTAATAATTGCACCCTTATTGCTCATAACAACATGATAAAGGCTTGTTTGCAAAGGTTTAGGTGAGAATGAGGAGCTGTAGCCCACCTCTGTATCCATTTCAAGGACAAGCTGATTGTGTCGGGCTAAAAGCTGCATCTCCAAACAAAAGTGTCACCCTGGATGTTGTACGTTAGCTGACAGATTATAACCAGGGGATTCGCAAAGAGACAGCCAGTGGATCGAGGGGAATTACTGAGCCGCAGTTGATGCTCGCCCAGCCCAAATGTCAGACCCGAGGGCTCAGACTGCTACAAACCAAGGATACAAGTGTTATTTATCATACCCGTAAAAATAAATTGGGAAAGATTGTTGCTTTTTTTTTTTTTTTAAGTAAACATTGCAAACCATTATTGTAAAAATACTAAAAGAGATAGGTTGGCCTTGGGAAAATATGCTAAATTGTTGTGTTGTCTGTAGTTGGATTGGAAAATTATGTCAGGTTATTAAATGAACAAGTGATGCAATTAAAAGAAGAAATCTAATCTAAATAGTCCATTTTGAACTGTTTAAGCGAAAATAGCCAGGGGTATACAGATTTACTCTTCATATATGTATTTTTAGATCCCTACGTGCAACAATGTGAAAATGCAGGTCACTGTTGTCAGAGGTTTGTTTCTACTGACAGTACCAAGTGAATGTGATAGTAAACAACTGTGATCAATACAAAGAATCAACTTTCCATGTGATCTGTTGGCTTTAGTAAATACTATGCTGGACAAACTACTTTTGACAGATTGCAACATGGATTCTGAAGCATTTCATTTGGTCTGATAGACATTTTCCCCAAGAACTACCATTCAGACAAACAAATTTCTCAGTTGTTACAGAGTATGTGCAAGCCTTTTGACATTTGTTTTTTTTTTTTTTTGTCTTCTTCTTTGCTGGTGTTGGCTGGAATGATGCTGCTGGTATATACTGTCCTGCAGCTCATTTTGAGGCTAACTGGTTTGTCTGGCTCCATCATCAGTGTGTCAGCCTGGTCATCATTCCTGCCAGTTGTGGGGAAGGGAAAGATGTGGCAGTTTTTCAGATCCTTGCAGGATTTAGTTGGTGCCTGAAAATGCAGCCTGGCAATTCCAGCCCGTCACAAACTGATTTCACACGTTTCTGTTCCCAAATTATCTCAAAACCTGTGCGTCATTCCCGCATACAGCCGATGACTTTTGATTTCAGCAAGAATTTGAAACAATTACATGAATGGCAAAGGATTTTTGTAAATATATGCAGTGAATTTTCTTCTGCCATGTGCCTTTCATGCACCACATGTTTATCTCCTCTCTGTTTTGTCTTACAGGCATACTTTGTAGGATGGGTTGAACACCTGGTGGACTATAAAACTTCCAAGTCTGATTGTTATTGGCATGGACTATAAAATGTCCTCTGGCTATATAATTTTCATTTCCCCTAAAATCTACAGAGTTTGTATTTGTAGCTTTGAAGACACAGAGTTTTATTGTTTTCGTAAAACTTTACTTTGGTTGTCCTAAGATAAAATAGGGGAAATTACCATGGAACATGTTAACACTTTCTCAGTAAATCCATTTATTACAGGGCTATTGGTGTGAAATTCACACCCGATTCCAGAAAATAATTCACACAAATATATTAAGTTATGCGAAATAAAATTGAACGACACAGCGTAAGTACTAACAAAAAAAGTATTTTTAGGCTAACTTCAGTTTTTTTCCAAAGATGAACAGTTTGTTCTCTGGTGTAATGACTTAACTGGAATATGATGTTTGTTATGAGGATAATTTTATGTGAATAGCCTCTTTAGAAATATATTCACTGAGAAAGACATCGATGCATTTAATGGTTATTTTACAAGTTATTATTGTCCTCTGCTAATTTTATTTTATTTTGAAAATCCTGATTATTAAAATGGTGAGATGTTTTCATCTAGCGTCTGCTGTGATTTCAGACCTGACCGACTGCACCCTGTGTCTTTACCCCAGTTGTTGTAATAAATGGTACACTTAGGGCTGCCAACAGGAACATGTTAGTTCATTAAGTAAGTCGAGCCCACTGCCAGCGTCCTGGCCAAATGTCACAGCCAGTTTACAACCCTGCCGGTAAATCCTCCTGCTGCTCCGTAACAGCTTCACTTCTAGTCCTTTCCCTGGGTCTTCATAATGAATGACGCTCTCTGTACCTCTAAATATGGCACACAGTAATTAACGGCAGAGATTGATAGAAGCAATACAAGGTCACTACTGTTCAAATAAATGTTCACAACCGACTCCCTTTTGAGGTCCTGTGTTCAAATTTAATTCACAAAGCAGCTTTTCAGTCGCCTTGTGAAGCAGGCACATCAAAACACGTTTGATGTGCCTAACTTGCGATATGATCTGCCTCACGTTTGATGCGGACGATCATCTATTTTTTATTGTTTTGGATGGAGGGGGATTTCATACATCTACACAAGGTATCCACCCCTCTCCCTCGCTCTGATATGTGCTTAATTCATTTGCCTCATGACACACTCCACACAGCCTGTTAGGCAGTATGGCATTTATCTCCCTCGATATTACTTGATCTAAATCCTGAAAGCACAAAGACACTAAAAGTGGGTCAGGATTTAGGCAACGTACATTGCCTCAACACAGTGTGTAGCGTTAACTAACACACTGCAGCTTTCTCCATCAAGGACAAGTACCTGAGCAAACTCAGCTCTGTTTGGACGGCTGCTCGATGAGCCAGAATAGAGAATGAGGGCTTATGATCACCAGAAGTCGAAAAGGGCCTCTTCAGCATCACGGCACTTCTGACAAAATGATGTCTGTGCAGAGTCAGAAGAGTCTTTGGTGCATGTGGGTGATGTCTGTGTCTTATTTTTCTTTAAAAAAAAACAAAAACTGACATCTAAGTCAGGTGACAGACAATAAGGATTTACTGCTTGACTCGCAATTTTCAGGAAGATATGAGAGCAAATGTGGACAGAATACTGGGTTGCATTTAAGCTTAGCTTTTGCAAATGTTTGCGTTTTCATTTTTGTCCAGAAGCCTCATTAGAGCTGTTTTACAGATGTGATGAGTTCTGACATATTGAGATGATCTGTGCAAATGGAAAAGCTAAGCAACAGAATTGCACAAATTACGCTTTTGACTAACAAAGGGGTGGGTGCAGTGCAAAATGTCTTCACATATGCAGTGTTTGGTAAATATCCTGGAAGAAAAACGTTATTTGTAACAAGATTAAAAATATTGTTTTAAAAGTGTTCCTAACAATACCAAGAATTGACTAAAAGGAAAAAAATAAGATATTATTTGAATGTTAAATGACTTGTATTTATTTTGTTGGTGTAGGAGGAATCAAATAATAAATTATAGATATTCAAATCAGAACTCTTCATCCTGCTTGTTAAACAAAGCAAAGCTGAAGTCTATTCATATCTGCCTAATTCTATAATATATTGTAAAATGTATGGATGATATTTTTGTTAATATAATAGAACTTGTCACGAACTCCAAGATTTTGTTACAGTACATCAACACATAAAGCCAGTTCCTTGGACATGTGGATGATGAAAACTATTAAGAAAAAATTAAAAAGCAAGTTTAGAATTAGGAAACTTGTGAGATGTCGCAAAATGGATTATTTTCACTTAAACTTCTTTTAGAAATAGGTGTTAGATATGATGGCCTTAATAGATGTTATGTTCCTCAACACAAATTAATCAGATTCATATTTTCACCCTTCAAGTTTTGGTTTCAAAGGACGGAATGAAGAATTACTTCTGAACACATTTTTTAAGGGGCATATAAATCATTTTTGCAAGCTTTCCTTTTTGTTGTCATTCGGAGTTGACGAAAATCCAAAATGACATGATAGGAAAAAAAACACAAAGGCAGCAGAGAGTTGAAGAAGAGTGATGGTATTTTTTTTATTTTTTATTTTTTTTTACAAATGCCAAATTAAGAAAATTTATAACATAATAACCACCCAAGACAGAAATTGGGTGAGAGTGACAAGTCTCCAGCAAGAATAAGAATTCATAAAGTTAAGACTTTTATGGGGATTTATCCAACAAGGAGAACAAAGTCAAGAGAAATGTTGTCTTAGAGGATCAGGTTGGAGACCTAATAAAATGGAACCCCGTGCAGGTATTTAAAAGTGCTCCATTGAGAACCCAGTCTCCCTATAATTTGCCACAGTAGAGAATTAACATTTGTGACAAAAGCTGCGACTGGAAGCGCTGAAAGTTCACCCTGACCCACATTGTGGTTGGATGGGCACATGCCCCAGAAACCTTGTCGCAACAACTGTCACCAAAACATCCCACTTTATAATACTAACAAAAGCATCAGTTTTCCGTGACATTGTCACTTCAAGCTAATGGCACACATGTTGTGGTTGTAAAGAAAGTTGAAGAATTGATAAACAAGTCTTCAATTGGCAACAAACAATCTTTTTTTTATTTTTTTTCCAATCAGCTAAGACATGGGAAACAATTTGGTTGCTGAAGGTTGGAGCTCATTAAACAAAGAAAACTCATGGAGGGAGTAGTTTTATAATTTAGGCCAATGTGCTGGCTTCAGCAGACATTTTGTACTGAAACTGTACATAAGTGAAAAACAAACCAAAAGAAAGCTTTTCCTGCTTGATAAATTTTAGGCTGACAAAAAACTGCTGCAGCGGCCTCTCTGGTCTGGCTGTGCTTTTTGTCATTGCAGGGGCATGAACTGTGCCTTGTCCACCTCCCTCAGATTTGTTTCACTTCATTCTTTTAAGCTAAATGGAGGGTTATTTCACAATCTTGAGGCACAACTTGTCTCCTACAGTGCGGACTAATCTGTCTTCTTCGCCC
Organism: Poecilia mexicana; assembly: GCF_051168715.1. NCBI lineage: Eukaryota > Metazoa > Chordata > Actinopteri > Cyprinodontiformes > Poeciliidae > Poecilia > Poecilia mexicana. The sequence goes on along the minus strand of NW_028263384.1, from coordinate 18,902,415 downwards.
GTTTGCTTCCTCTGATCGTACCTACGTTCCCTGCATTGAGGATTTTTGTAGCAAAAGCACTGACTAGATCCTTTTGTCTTTGACACCCGGGGTCACGTTAGCCGAATATTTTCCATCTTTGCCGTTTTTTTTTTTTTTTTTTAAACGATGGAAAAATCTGTAGGCCATCTGTTATTTTGACAGAATACAATTCACAACCCAGAGCACTTGGTGCAGACAGACATTTTCAATGTTACACACAGAGTACATGTAACTAATTCAATCAAAAACAGATTCCCATGAGGGGATCTGAGCATAATCTCTGGACACCGTCCTTAAAAGCATCTCACTATCCAGGAGCTGACATTATGTTGAAGAATTATGGAGGTTTTGGAGTGCATCCGTGACCACTACAATAAAACTGCTGCAGCTGAACCACTGGTGCAAAAGGAGCACATGCTGCAGGATTTCCTCCTAATAAAGCGGGTGTTTGAAGAATGAGGAATTCCCTTGTTCAGAGAGTCTATTTCAATTGTAGAAATGCTTCCTGATTTAAAAGCTTTGGCTGAAGAGATGCTTATAATTCCAGTCTCTGGCATGGCAGCAGAGCGTGGAGTTAGCCCACAGAAAAGCATCAAAATTCCCATCAGAAGTAATTTGTCTGAGGCAGAGGCAAAGTTCAAAAATATCATAACAAAAGCCTTTGTAGCAAGTTTGAAACATCTGATAATGAACAAGCAAATGAGGACTTCAACTTCATGCAGAACATGAGAAAGTTATTAGATTGTGTCTTCAGGCCGCAGAGGGTGAATGTTCATGTTGTAGGTGCAATTATTTCATTTGTTTGGACTTACTGGGGCCGTAGTCAGAGGTTTAGTTATTTTGGAGGAAATGTTACATGTGTTCATCTGCTTGATGTGTGAAAGCATGAATTTGATTCTCTGTTAAGGTTGAATATTAAAATGAATGAAAATTAAATACAACAAAATATATAATTTTCATTTTAAAAATTGACAGGTAAGCAGAGTTTATGACAAGATGTTTTCAATCCTGCCAGTCAAAAAAAATAAAATAAAAAATCTACTGCAGCTACTGGTGCACTCATTTATTTGATATTCCTGTTAAAAAGCTCCTTTTTATACTGACTGCTTGTTTTTAAGTAAAGTGCAAATATTTTTCTGTCAACAGAAAAGTGCTCTTAAAATTATTTATCTGCTTTGAGAAATACTGGAAAGGTTTCTTATGATTTATAGGTTTTATAGTGTTACGGTCTCAAACTATGATGAAGTTTTCCCTGTAAGGTTTGAAAGTACTCATTCTTATTTTGTTCTTTTTCTCTTTTTTTAATGTATGAGAAATATGTACACTTGGTTGTTAAATTGCCTGTTTATTGTCTTCACATGTACATGATAAAGTTATTGGACACTGCATATATTGATTTTATAATTTAGGGAAATTTGAGATACATCTACACAAAGTTTTTATTTTCATTCTTCTGTACTGATTTTCTTCTATATTGTGAATGCTCTGATTTTTTATTTATTTATTTATTTTTGTACGTTTTTGTAATTTAGAACCACGACCTATTAAATTTCAATTCCAATCATGCGAACATGGTTGTCTACTGGAGCTTGTTGCCTAATAAACTGTACAAGGTTAACACTGTGAATGAGTTGCTTTTATTTTCTGAGACTAAGCCATCGTTTTCCTATAAATCTTTTTTTTAGGTAATAGATGTGCAAAATGTGTTGTGTTCTAGGATTAATTGTGTCAACATCTCTCTGAGCCATGATTTCTGAATCTCCCTAAATGGAAGGTTTTCTCATGCATTGTGCAGATAATCTTCTTAGAAGAGTTTTGTATTTAGATTACAAATCAAGTCATTTATGAATAAAGATTATGTGCTCTTTGGCAACTGTGCTGCTGTAAACCACTAAGGGATAAGCACAAAGGATGCTTGTATGTGCCAAAAAATATTAGCTAATTATGGTTTTCCATCCAAATCTTACTTATCTGGAAGGATCGGACAAAACAGCGTGTCTGGTTGTGTGCATTTATTCATTGTCCCATCACCCTGCATTAACAAAATGGTTATGTAAGATGTTTTTTTGTTTCTTTTTTTCTTTTTCAAACCAATTTAAAATAAAACATTCATGATACATTTATAAAATCCAGTATGTAATAAACACTGCATGTGGAAAAAGGTCTAACCCACAGCACTTATTCTTTTAGAGGGGAAAAAAGACTTCTGAATTTATGAAGATCTACAGAAAGAAAAGTGAGAAGGCTCTATCAATTTTTAAACAGTAAGTGAAATAGCACAAAGGCTCTGGTCTAGAAGTTTAAAGAAAAAGAAAAGTGCTGTTTTGGTTTCCTTTCATCTGCAATGTGGTCTTCAGTTTAGCCCTCGGAAGCTCCCTATCATATGAGCCTCCTTATGATCAGTGCTGTTTTCCGTCTCATTTACTTGTTACACAGAGAACCAGGTCTCCCTGTAAACACAAAGTAAATGTATCAGACTCATTATCCCAGACAGGGGGTTTCAGTAGGACACCCCAAAGTCAAATTAGCTCAGAAGATGAAGGCACTGCCGGGATTTCAAGTCAGTGCAACACGTCGTAAGAGATCAGTGAAGCACACTTATTGGTGTCAGAATTTGTTCAAGAGTCACAAATATCCCTAAAATTATGGGAGGATTGTTCTGCTTAGATAAACAAGACAGGAATTTACTGAGTTATTGAATTTTAAAGGACAAAGCAGTCAATTCGCCTCAGAAACAGTGAGCTGTTGATTCAGAAAATTGTCAGTGAAGGTCATTATGTATCTTTTTGCGCTTCAGTGAAGAGCATGCTTACAAATTAAGGGACAAGCGACGGAAATTAGGTTAGCGGTTACATCTTCACAACAGAGGCTCTCGGTAACAGGATATAAAAGCGTAAATCCTGGAGATTACTAATCCATCACGGCTACCATCTTTAACCTTACATTAAGGATTTTGAAAACATGCAGGCGAAGACTAACTTTCCTATTTTCAAACAGAAAAGCCTGCATGGCTGTGATTTGGGCGAGAGAATGTTGCGCATGTGATGCAACGTTAGAATTGATTCAGTGCCAACCAGTGCACCCCAGTGGTGTCTGTACCTGAAAACATAATCAATGTAACTTTGATGCAAGCTGAGGATGTGTGAAAATACAATAAAAAATAAAAAACTTATATATACTTCAAGGAATATGTTGTCTCCACAGGCCAGTCACATTTTTTACTTTTTTCCAGATCTTCTGCCAAGCTGCTTAGAAACAAATCAATGTTACCTTTTGTCTAAGGAATGTAGAATTGTAATTGAAAAGTTTAAGGCGAAAAGAAATCCCAATAAAGACGACTACTGATGTCTAAAAGTGGGTCAGATGTGGAAGGAGTCAATCAGATGGGCTGATCCAACCTTACTTTCATTGCCTTTGTTTAGGCAAAATTTAGACAAAACTGTTAGGAAAAAAAAAAAGTATTTTTTCTGGGGGGTGTTTTAAATAGATATATAAAAAAGAAAAAGCCCATGGACGACCAGTGCTTATGGCTGACCAAGCATACCGTACAGTTCTGTACTCAGGTCAACTTTATCTAGTATTAAAATCTGTTTGATGTTTTAATCAAACAAATGGTGGAAGCTTTCAAATGGTGATGTTGAAGCATGAATTAATTGTGATCTTACGACATTTTTTAGAAAGCTGAGATCAATTTCACAAACCAAACTAAGGCATGGTTATTAACTGACCTGAAGATATAACAAATAGCAATTTAAACATAACCTTTCTGACAGATGAAATATCCCAAAAGCAGTAGATAATCAAAAATAAATGAATAAATTGTAGAAATCTCTCATTCTGAAAAAGGTTACAAGGCTATTTCAAAGACTTGGCAACATCAATGACCCAAAATAATCACAATCCACAACTGGAGAAAATATGTTCAGTGGTCAAAATTACCAAGAGAGGTCAGTGAACCAAAATGAATTTAAGAGCACAAAGACGATTTAACCTCACAAAACAACCCAGAACGGCATCTGAAGCACTGCGGATGCCGTCGGTGTTCAAGATTTAACAATAACAAAGAAGATGGGCAAAATGGAAAAAGTTTCTAAACCTTTTTTTAAAACTCTTCAAAAGAAGAGCAGAAAGGCCTGTGTTAGTTACTTCAGCCAAAAAATCATCTTCATGATCCCCACAACTTTTGGGAAAAAAAAACAAACAAACAAAAAAAAAAAAAAAAACAGAGGACTGACGAGAGAAAAGTGGAATATTCTGCAAGGTGTGTGTCTTATTACCTAAAACAAAAACGAACACAGCTTTTGGTCATTTTTGATAAACTGACCATTATACATACAGTCAATCACGATGGCACTACAGGTTGGGGCTGCTTTGACTCCTTCAGATCTGGACAACCTGGCATAATTGATTGAATCATTAACCGTGAGCTTAAGGCCAATCAAATTTTGCCGATGTAGCAGGACAATGATCCAAAGCACTGACACATCCACAACCTTTGGATGACACAACAAAAAAAAAAACAAAGCAACAATTTTAAAAAGGTTCTGCCTCTCTAAAAGGCAAAACCTCTTTAGAGAGGCAAAATTCAAATGTTTTTGGATTTTTTGCACAGATCTGATGCAAACTAGGGTTATGTATAGTTAGGAGCATTATTTTTGCTGGAGCTAAAAAAACAAAAAAAGGTCAAAAAACATTTTGCTAGTTAACACATTTCAGAATTGCCATGGTGAAACTGAAAAGCCTTTTGTCTTACTCTGAAACCACTGGTTGAAATCTGCACATGTAACAGGTCCTCAAAGCAAAGTCACTGAGCTTGAGACAATTATAGGGTTTGGTGAACAGCAGTACTTTGTCGTGACTGTTGCTGGAAAACCAGCAAATACGAAAAATGCACAAGAGCAGTATAACAAAAAAAAAAAAAAAACTGAACCTCCCTACAGGAAACCAAAGCTATGAACCACAAGAAAAAGATTAACCAGTGCAACTACAGAAGAGAAAAGAGATGGTTTTCCTCTCCACCCCATCTGCTCTCCATCTACAGATTGTTCTCAAAATGATTTATTTTTTAATAAATGTTCAACAGCAGGTGGGATTCAGTGGAGGAAATAATGTCTGTCAACCCGAACGGCCCAAAGGTTTGTTCGTTCTCACAATGATAAATCACGTACCTCTCAAAGCACAAAGCATTGACACGTTTAACAAAACTCCCATGTCTTGATTAAAGAAATACGTTTTGTCAGCAGGCACGTTTTTGACAAAGATACAGAGCCAGAAGCTACAAACAGGCTGTTAAAATGGAAGATCTGCTGCGCTGTGTTCATTTTAATGCTTGCACTGGTGAACACTGAAGGTGATGATGTGAGAGACAATGCATTTTAACTCCCTTTTTTATCTGCAATATACTGACGATGTCTCAGCATTGAAAATGAGCGGTGAGAAAAACTCTTCTGGATCCATAAATCTTCGGAGGACAGTCTGCTGGACCCGAGTGAACTCTTGCTCATCTATTTGTCAACCTCAAAAAGGAAATTCAGAGAATTGCACTAACCTTTGGCTGCTTAAACCCCCCATCTTTTATATTCTTATCTACCATCTGAGCAGACTGCTAATTCCATGTTAACACAAGAAGTGTCAACAAACTCCTGCACCCCTGCTGGTTAAAAGTGCAGACTTTCCACTGGTTGATTGTCAGCGCCATTATTCCATTGCCCCTCACACCACCTCCTATGTGTCTGCTTATGCAACATCATCCCTTAGCAAGGAGCTTTTTGTTTCCCACTTCTCCTTTGATGTGCCACCATTTGCTTCAGATATGTTTTTAATATGTGTGACAAAATCCTTTCAGCTGGAGGTGCAACAGAGTGAGAAAAGTGTTTCCCTTGAGCAACACCCACCATTCAAAGCGAAAGCAGCTCAAGCTATTTTTGAACATCATGTCAACCCGTAATTTAACGTGTTTGAGTTCATGATGAAACCGCCAATAATAACCACTTTCAAGTTGCAAAAGCAAGCAAATGGGAGTGATATTTTTTCTGTTTTAATTCATTTTTAGCATTTTTTTTTTTTAACAAAAAGAATTGCAGTTGCTGTATTTGAGAGCGTCGATTGTAACACGTGGATTGATAGACTTGAAAGTCTGTGGGGTTGTCTGGTACTTTGTTAGACTTGTTCAGCAGTCAGGGACTCCCATTTCTTTCTTTTTTTTTTTTTTTTGCATTTTGAAGCTCTACATAAAAGCTTCTCAAGATCCAACAGTGCAAAATGTCAATTCTTACTATTTTTCAGCTGGTCTTAAAATTTTAATCAGAGTATATCGGAGTTGCTGTTCAGATGTGAACCATGTACACCTCTCAGTTCATCAAAGATATGCTCACTATGTGTCCCTAGGTTCACAACTATGTAAAAGAAGCTGGCATTTAGCTTCTGTGCTACTCAGCATCTTAAAACCTGAGATGTGCAGAAACTGCTGCTTTCTTTAAATCAGGACTGGAAACATTGCTACGTTATGTATATTTCCCTTGAATATTAAAGAACACTTTAAGATATATATATCTTTTTACATCTTAGCAATTTATTTGTTTCTTTTTATGTGATGCCTACATTTTATAAATGTATTTCTTATTGCAAGACAGCTTTTCTTTATGTCTTTTCCTCTATTTACCCGTTTATTACTTTCAAATACATGTCTTGTGCATGAATAGTGCTAGACAAATAAGCCAGTCTTTGCTTGACTTGCCTAAAAGGATTAAAACTATTTAACTGAAAGGATACTCAAAGTTAACTGCGAAAATGTATAATTATACATAGTGAATTGCTTGTCAATGCAGTTTTGGAGATCAGTGTTTACCAAAGATGCTTTGGTGAACGATAAGAGAGACTAATGATAGCTTTCCAATTACATTTATTTTAGCTGTAAAGCAGAGAGTCATATCAGCGCACACTCATAAGAAAATAAGTTAGAGATCAACAGCCTTGGCAGTGTATTTTCTTCTCATTTGTCAAATTAATACTAAAAATAAGACTCAAACATCTTAGTACAGATTCATCATCTCAACACAGGTTGAAATTGAATATCATAAAATGAAGATAAAGCACAAGCTGTGGCAACAGTGATCCGGTTTAACAGGAATGCGATATTCCAAATAAAAATGTATTGAAGGGATTTTGTGGAATTACACAAATTCAGATAGTCAATTCATGGAGAAAAAAAATGCTATTCATATCTTGTACTTCTGCAAACTATTTAGGTCCACCGTGTTAGAACGGTGGACCTAAACTTCAATAAGACACCACAACAAAATGTAGCCGATCATAATCTTATCACCAGGACAACTGTTCATTATCAGAGAATCCCCAAAACATATTAAACAGTCAAGTGGTACACAAACATACAAGGTGAATTTCAGTTTCATTATCTGTTTCTGCCTATCCTCAGCATATTCTTAACTAAAAGGAGGTTAAAAACATTTAGTTGAAGGTAGATGCTACGACTTGAATTACAGAAAACAAATTCAATGACAATTTCGTCTCACTAAGTATACAAAAATTAACATGAATCAACAAAGGTGGTATTATCAAAGCATAGCAGCTGAAATATAACTAAAAAACTCTAAATGTAGCTTTCCTGCTTTTTCAGACCATGTTGTGCTAGGCGAGGCTGCTTACTGTGAACAGACTAGTGATTTTAATATAAACTAGAGCAGAAAACATTTTTGCTCCAAGCTTATGGTCTGCAGGAAAAACCTTTCAGGATTACATTTCATACATCAAAATCGTTATTTTCTTTATTGCAGCCATCATAACCCCAGTCATAATGAGCTAGAAATGGTGGCACTATCCCCCCCCAAAAAATGCTCCTAATAGTAGTCTTACAATACATTTTGTTGCTTTCACTACCTGTTTTATCTCTTCTTTTAAAGTTGTTGCTTATTTTTCTTATGATATCATGGATGTTGGCTGAAAATACAAAAAAAAAAAAATAGGATCGGATCGGATTGCTTCATAAACTCCCTCTCTGCCTTTGTTATTTCGGTTCTGATGGGCATATACTCAAGCAAAAGAAAAAAACACACACACACAAAAAAAAAAAAACGAGGAGAGCACTGTAAACAAAGATGCAAGTCCTTTGCAGATCAAATATGGAGCATGTGTGCCGCTGTGGCTAAAAGCAAGCAGCACTGATGATGCTTTTAGCAGCCACCACTTTCACAGCTCTTGTTCAAGATGACGTCTAACGCGAAGTGACAGCATGGCTGCAGGTGAGGCTTAGACAGAGTGAAGAGCTTGCAAGCAAACTTAATCACATAAGTGAAGAATCTCACATCTGTCAGGTTAACGAGACAACGCCCTAGGAGTGATCACGAGTTTACATACAGCTGCAGGAAGTTTGTCTCCAATTTTATAGTCAACAGGGCTGACACGTCTTCCGGCTAATTTTATCTTTAGGAATAGGCTTGATGATAAATATTTAGCTTGACAACACAAGCAGTTATTTTTTTTTCTTTTTTTAGATTTTATTTATAACCAATTTTAAAATGTTGATAAAGAGAAAACGACCGCAGTCTGCGTGACAGCAAGAACTGCCAAGTTTCACAAGAATTGGCCAAAACGCTGATGGGGGTGTAACTGATGCTTCCATCTGGTGTTACGATCAATACCACACAGTGTCACCAGCAGACAGTAATGGAAACTGGAGGATCTCCAGATTTAGACCGACGGAACGAGGCAGGAAGGTGAGTCTGCACAGACACTTTGATGACACCTAGTTGTGAATGACAGCACTGTGGATGTTTACCTTTTGGGCATAGTCAGCATATATAGTGCTTAATTATTGTTTAAACTGTGAATTGTGCTCAAATATTGAAACTTTTATTTGAAAAAGGAAACTAAATATATTCAAGGATAACATTGGGGTCAGTGATTCTGATTAAGATGTGCATTACATAATTACACCTAGCAGTTTAGTATGCAGCTGAATAGTCTGAGCCCTACAGTTTTCACTTTAGCATGGAAACTGTTTCCTTGTAAAATGCCAAAATTATTATTTGTGAGCAGGGCCAGCCCGAGACGTGAGCAAACTAAACTACTGCTTAGGGTCTCAGCAGGGGCCACCGAGAAGCCCCTGTATTCTCACACAGGATGAATCTCAGAATGGGCGCTGTTCGCTTCATGCTTTGTGGTTTTGGTTGTCATGGGAAGGGTTCAAACTGGACCTGCCAGGGGGACATTTCGCACAATTTTAAGTCATTTTCTGTAATCTCTTCATGTATTATATAAGGAGATCTGATTGTCTAGGTCGCCACTATGCCAGAAGATGGTACACAAAAAGGTCAAAGGGTACAAATTCTCACAATTGGAACAGTGTAAGGACTGTGAGAAAACATGTCTGTACACTACAGTTGGCTGGTAATGCAGAAGTTGGTATTTAATCCAAGTTTCTGTTTCAGTGCTAAATTAGAAAGTCATTTCAGTGTTTTCATTCTATGGACTGAGTCTGATCATTCAAACTGTGTGACTGAAAATGATTTATACTACATTTTTGTGTGTGTTTTTTTGTGTGCTCCGGTGGCCAAGCGATGACATTTCATTGCCAAATTTACTTATGTTTCTTTGTACAATGTCAATGAAATAAGACTAAGTCTAAGTCTATTTATAGATAAACAGATTCATAAAAAATATGTTTCTGTTTTTTTAGCATGAGAACAAGCTACGATTGAGACAAGTGGAAAACCTGCAATGCAAATACAGATCAAACCTTGACTAAGTTTTTTCAATGATTCTTTGAATCACTGTTTGGGCTTGTAAAACTAAAAAAAAAAAAATAAAATAAAATAAATTCATAAAAAAATGTCCTCTTGGGACATATTTTATTATTTTTGGTATATATTCAAGTTTAAGCCAACTTAAAACTATCTCCACCAATTGCAAACCAGAAGACTTATAGAATCAATTACAATAATTTATTGAAAACTTACATTTATTTACAATTTAAAGAAATTGACAGCATACATAAGTGTACAAAATTAAATGTTCAGAGTTCATGGTTTCCAGTGTGAAAACGGAATTTATAAAATCAGTAATTAACTGTAAACAACTCCTCTTAAAGGCGAATGTACAAGCAGCTGGGATGTCGTTGTGGTGGTTTCCCAAATCAAATTCTGCTTTCAGCTATCCTAAACGGTATTACAAATGGATCCAAACAGAAGCCACATCTCACCATTTTTTTTGTATAACCCCTAATCTGCTTTGAATGTGCATGCTTCAATGTGTTTCTTTCAGAAAAACAAGATGTTCAGGTCAAATAATTATTTTAGCAAATTGTCTTACCATATTCATCTTGCTGTGTTATAATACAGCCTTTCTCTGTCACTTCTTTCGATTTGCCTCGATGCAAGTATAATTCAGCGGGAGAGACACATTGATTTCAGTACATTTAATGTGACCTGAAACCAAGAGACCCAAAAATACTCTATTAATCCTGTCACTGAAATGTAAATATTCCATCGGAAACACAAATCTCTTAGACGATCGACAACAAGACGCAAGAAGGTTATCACATCCTCTAATGTGCTAATGCTGTGAAGCTCTAGAGTGAAATGTGTAATGCAAGTGTGAAACATCGGCTGTTATCTGATTCTTAAAAATAAACAGTAATCAGACACACACACAAATCCTCAAATTAACCAGAGCTGCCTCTGGTGAGGCATACCGAACTCGCATCATTTCGTGTTCGGCTTCCCCCCTCTGGGTTAAATTATATCAGGACATAGAGAAACATCATGCACTGAATAGAAATGTACAATTAAGACAATGTAATCACTGCAACTCATGAATAACCTCTTGATTCATACTGGGACGCTTTTAAATTGTTGAACATTTAGTAGCTAATAGCTCAAGATTTTTCTTCCCATTTACTTCTCTGAGTGCCGTACAAATAAACTTTTAAGTATTTGCACTCTGAAGTGCTGCGAATTCAAAACGCGGCAAACGAAAGCCTCGCAAAGGATTTGTGGTACATTCACACACAAGACTCCCCCAATGTAAGGCAGCTTGCTTATGTGTGATCAAATGTGATTGTTAGCTCTTGGATTGCATTTTCTGCTTTTGCAGTTAACACTCCAGGCTGACAACTTTGTAATGAGAACAGAGTCAATCCCGAAATGCAGAGCAAGTACAGCAGGTTCATGGGTAACGACCGTAAACGATCAGAAAACAGTCTCAAAGAGGCCAACTGTGCGAAAGAAGATCGTGCTCTAACAAATGTTAAACATCAAAGCTCTCTTGCAGACATAAACCAAGAAGCACATTATCTATTTGCTCTATTAAACTGAATAAATGCGCCCAGTCAAGGATTATGAATTAGTTTTAAGATGTGTCCAGCTTTGATTCTGCACAACTAGAGTAGTGTTGTGTGAACGCTTTCACGAAACAAGTACAACATAAAATGATTAAATGACCTCTGTAAAAATAGATTCACGTCCACATAATGAAGGAATTTCAGTCTCTCATTGGATCTGAAAGCAGCAAATCTTGTAAAAGGCAAAGGAAGAATAGTGTGCTACTGAGAGAGAATTAAAGGAGCAGCTTGTGTTGGACTGCCATGGCAGCATTCTATCGCAGACACCAAGGTTTTTTTTTTGTGTGTAAATTACTAAACAGAGGCTCGAGAGAGAGAAGAAAGGGAAGTATCTTTTGACCAAGTGTGCTTTGAATAAATTGCATTGTGCTCTATGAGCCAATATTCCAGAGGCAGACTAATACAACTGTGGAAATTGTTTATTCTTTTCATCCATCCTCCTGTCACCATTCATCCACGCTGCTGCCAGAAAATACAATGACATTGTTTCTGAGACAGCAGGGGAACGTTCAACCGAGCACACCCCAAAACCACATCCCTGCCAAACAGTGTGCACTGAGACGGAGTGTGAGCCATCCAAGTTCAAACCGGAGTAAAAGCAAAGAAAAAAACAAACGGGCTCAACAAAATGAGCTACAAAAGGTAGGACAATGCAGTTTTGTGTTATAATCAAGGCTGGAAACTGAAAGCTAACAAGGTCTTGATAAAGTGTTCAGTTCTTTAAAATGTTGCCACAGAACAGCCACAAACTTAAGTAAATTATTCAGAATTTATGTAGTAAACCAACACAAAGTAGCACATAAGTGAGAAGTGGACGAAAATTGTTTTCTATGTATTTTTTTTACAATCAAAATCTGAACTGTGGGACAAACATGAGCCCTTTAACTCCGATACCTCTGATCCAATTATTAAATAGCATCCTCCAATTTATTCCAGCTGCTTTGGAAGGCCTTAGAGGCTTGTTAATGTAACTTTAATAAAGATCAAGGTTGCAAAAGCCTTGAGGGTTGGGTGAAGGGTTAGCAAACCAATTCTACCCCTAAATAAGGCAGATTTAAAATGGGCATCTTACAGCACAAACTTAATTACAAATGCTTTCTCCGTCAATTTCAATCACGTTAAAGATATTCTGTAAAAAAAAAAAAAAAAAAAAAAAATGGAGAAAAAGGTTCAGTATATACAACTGCAAAATTGGTTCCAACACATCCCATAAGACTTGCAGGTGTAGTTGCAGCCAATGTACTGATGAAGTAGTTGCTAAAGATAAATTCATATAACTTTTACAGATTTCATTTGTAAAAACAGAATGAATGCATCAAGCCATTCTTTTTTAAATCATTTTTAATGTGTTGGACAATCACATAAAATTCCAGTAAAAAATACATTGACGTTCGTGACTGTAACGCAGCCAAATATGTGAGAGAACTGACTAGAACAACTCAAAAGATCTTACTCAGCAAGTCAGATGATACAGTATTCAATCAGCAAGAGACCTGACCCTCAAACCAGCACTCGTTTCCACATGGATTAAAACAGAAATCAGGCATCTTGAAAGTCGGTCTCCAGGTTCTTTGTTATCTCAGCCAAATGCTGGGATTCATCTACTGCTGGCTCTCGAGCTGCAGTCAATCCTCTGGCGGCAGAGCTTTCCTGTGGCCTCTGCAGTGTGTCCGTTTCTCGCTTCACATCTTTCCCTCCGCCCAAAACTTTCTGGCTCTCTGTGAAGTACTGGTTGGGGTGACTGAGAGAGAAAGAGGTGTCCTCCACCTGCTCAGAAAAAAATGAGAAAGCACAGCAGAGGAAGGTCAAGAGAGGACATTAACAGCTAGTTATCGTGAAGACGACAGGTTGATTGACTGATTTAATGCAATGTCACCTTTGATGAAATGGTCATTTAATATCTCTCTCACTGTCGATGAGAAATGTTTTACTGAATTCTTCGCGTTGCAGAATTTCAGAGACGCATAACTGAGCCGAGTCGTTGATGGTTTGAATCATTTCATGATTTTATGGTTTCCTTTAGAGGAAGTACATGACGTATCTATAGTTGCTACAGCATCTGCTGTGTGACAAATTACAGATAGTGACAAACTAACAACATTTGTTATTTTTCCCTTTGGTGAACGAGAATAAATTAAATTATGTCAACAAGAAAAGCAATAAAAATATTCAAAGAACAGTTTGTGCCATAATTTGTGTCACAATACTTCCACCTACTTATAACTTGCAGTAAAATATTACTATAAAAAAAAAAAACTGAAGGGGGTGTTAAAAGTAACAAGAGTGGAAAAAAGTGCTGCTTTTCTTCGTTGCAAGCATAAAAGCTATAATGTAGTATATTAACTCATCAAACAGATGATCTAATGAGTTAATTGTTTCCAAGTACTGAGTGCAATAAGAAGTTCACACATCAGAATGACCCGTACCTGTGTGTATAAAACCTGAACCAGAATTTTTTTGACAAACAGCATAATTTTACTTTTCAAAGCAACCTTTTTGCTTCTTTCTTTCTGCTTCACAGATATTATCTACATTGTATTAGTTTACATAAACCCCTGAAAAATTAACTGAAACTTGTAGCTAAGATTAAATCAGAATGAATGCTGTATTGAAATAGTGCAAGCTGACTTGACAAATTGTCTGATTTAGGCAGATCAGACCATGTGTTTCAAATCAAGTAGAGACACATGGCAACCCGCCAGACGGTTATATTTAGCAAGCATCTGCATCACACTGATCTAAGCAACCATCTATTCAGGCAAAACGTGATAAGTAATGAGTTTCAACCATCAAAAGACAAACAGATCAGAGCAAGTGTCTACAGAGGATAAAATAGGCTGGAACGACTGAACAAACTTTAAAAAAACATATGGTTCTGATAGTCATGGATGTGATGACTGTGTTTCAGTGTGAGATGTAAACACTGGCCAGCAATTAAAACAGACTGAACTTACATTGTGGGTCAATTCAAAGTATTTTTGGCACGCCAGCTGATAATGCATCCCTTTGACCAGCTCAAGAATCTGCAACAAAAGGTAGAAAAAGTTACACCTCAGATAATTCAAGTGTTTACATAAAGAGTTACAGTCACATTTAAAGATAACATCATAATCTGGTGCTGCTGCAGCAAAGTTTCAATAACCATTTTAATTGGATTTGGGTCAACTACCAACACAAGCACAGTTCATAAATCAGATTGACAGCAGAAAACACGTTCTTAAAGAAATCTTTGCAAAGCTAATAAAAACAGATGAATCAGCTCTTGGTAGAATGACCACAGGCAGCTTTAAACTTGATCTAAACCGTATTAACTATTCTCATAATGTGAGAAGCTAACTTTCCGAGGACACTGAGGTCCTGTGCAAAGACCAACATCACATGCATCGCAAAACAAGAGCAGTTACTCTCACATGTGACTAACTGGAACTAAATGAAGCCTTTTGGAGCATTCATATTGGAGCTTTTCATTCTCCTGGAAAACAAATCCAAAGACTGTTCCTCAGCTTGGATTTGTTTGTAATCATCATTCCCCAAGCTCCTACTTTCCAGCCTCTGGTGTAATAACGCTACCGGCACGCTCGTCTCTACAGCTGGTAATAGATCAGGAATGAGCTGAGCAGATTCTCTACCATAAATTGTACTTTCAAACTAGTTTTAACTGATTTTGTTAAGGACAAAATGGAGCTGTTGTAGTTATGAGAGCAACAGATTAATAAAAAAAATGAAAATGGCAGCTGTTCATTGAGATGCATTTCGAATCCTTCTCCAACAAACATACAAATAAGATATTAACGATGTCTCAGGGACCACCTGTTTAATCTAATGGTTGAAGACAGATTGCAGAGACATGGGAAATATAAACAATAACTTTAGTGTTACCGTGTTTCACTTAACACCACAGCTCCTAAACCAATTTGTTTAAGCGTCAGCATGATGCTGATTTTTGTGGCTTCAAAAGTGCTGAATGCACTGTTATTATCATGTTGTCTAATTATCCTTCAAATTGGTGAAAATTACCTTTTATTAAATCTGTATAAATGTTTATTCTGCTTACGGAAATCTTATTGATTAAAGTAGACATCTTCAAACTCAATATTAGATTCCTTCTTATACAGCCTTTATGTCCTTTTCTTTAAATTAGGGACTTTGACAAAGCATCGTCTAGAAGTTTGATTTATCGATCAAAAATCTCAAAAAGAACACAACAGGGGGAAAAAGATTTGCAAAAGCTCTCAATTCTTTACTTTCTTGCTCAGTTTGCCATTTGCAATATCTGTGACTTATCCATTTATTCTAATCAATTGTAATCCTGTTCCACAGTGTTTGATGACATTATGCTGCCTTGTTTCACACCAGCTCATGTTAGTCAATAATATCACAGTCTGTTGGTTCCTAAATGTTTTATTTGACAGAAATTTCATAAATCTTTCACTGGATTTTTCCTCCGCAACTTCTAAAAGTTTTCTAAAATATATTTTTTAAGTTTCTTAGTAAAAGAAATGATTTTACTGCTCAGAAGCAAAAAAGTACGACTTTATGGTCAGACTGGAAAAAAACCCACCTGACTGACTCCACTGGGAGACACTTTATAGGACTGGAGCTTCTGCTTCAGTAGTTCTGGGTCACTGTGACGGAATGGACATCCTGGCAACAGGAACAACATAGATCAATAAATCAATTATAAGACACTACAAAAGAAAGAGACACTTGGCTGATTTTACACTTGATCCGATGGTTGGAAATTAAATGAAAATAAAATAAATAAAATATTGGAATATTATTTATGATCAGTGCTATCAGGCACATAAACGCTAGAAGACTGCACTCTTCAGAGAGGAAGCTGTTACTGCAAGAAGAAGCCCCAGTCAAATCTTTTCAGCATCACTGAGGTGTTTAAAAGTGAAGCTTGAGGAAGCACACAAGGTCCGTGAGGTTTCCAGAAAGCAAACAGTTTTCTGCTGAAGCGTGCCAGCTGTTCATTCAGTCTGCCACAATTGGAAATCACACATTCAGAACTACGTGATGGTGAACCAACAGCAAAGTGTGTCAGGTTCATCTTTTTGAAGAGTCCAATTGTCCCTCAATAGAACAAGCTGGTTTAAGAAATGTTGGCAGTCTTTGAAAATTACACACTTAAGTTAAGGGTCTCCGTACTCTACAGGGAATAAACACAGGGACTGCTACAAGTAATGATAACTCCTAATGTAAGATGTTAAGGCCGTTTAAAATGTCAGCTCTAATAAAGTACTTAGGATATTTGGTATGTAAAAACTATAATGTTTTTATATAAACTATAATGTTTTTACATACCAAGGTCTCTACTTCAAAAAAAACAACAAAAAAAAAACAACAACTTTAAAACCCAACAGATAATGATTTCTTCTCGCAGACGCCAACTCACCATGATAGTCGCCTTGGCTGGGTGGGTTTGATAAAATCACCTTCATGCAGCTGTAGGGAGTGTAGTCTGCTCGCTTGCCTTCTTTGCCAAACATGTGGCGGATGCTGTAGGCATATGCTTTGTCAAACTACAGAGAGATGAGGGTAAGGGAAGGGGGGTCAGGAAGAGAAGGCATTAGTAAGGATGAGAGTATAAGAGGGACAAGGTTGGTGTGAAAGAGGCACTGTCATACATCATGTCAGTTCTGAAGGGAAGTTTTCCACTGTGAAATATAGAGCTATTAGAGAGAACCTGCTACAGAGGTGTTGCAACACTCTAGATAGCTGCGTTATGGATGCTTTAATGAGGCCATCCTTCTCCGCACTTTTTGCCTCCTTGTCCTGAAGAGCACTCCGACACAACATGAGGCGTACTTTAAATCAAGAAATAAATGAAGGCAAATCCAACGCACTTTCACAAGTTTCTTGTGAAAAATACCACACTGCTATGTGTGTCTCTTACTAAGGGGAAATAATACGATATTATAAAACTGAGTAGAATCTGTTTTGACTAGTTGTAGCAATCAGTTTCAAAGTGAAACACGAGTTTCAAGCAATATGATGAAAATATTGAGTAAGTGTATCCCCTGGCTTGTTAAAAGAACGGTTCTTCTTCCCAGTGTTCTTTCCAAGATATTTGTGAAAGTGCAGCGTAGCACAGGGACCTGCAGAGACCAGAGTTGCTGATGCTGAAAATGATTTAATAGTTATTTCTGATAAGGTTAAAAGGTAAAAAAAAAAAAGAGAGAAGAGTTTCTTCAATAAGAATGTTGGAGAATAAAAAAAACTCGCTACATTCCAGTACAAGAACATTTACTTCATTAAATGGTACATTAGACCTTCTATCGACCGCTCGAAATAAAAAAAAGCTGTCATCAGCTGTCATCAGGTATCCTAGAAGGTTTATGAACCTTATATAACTTGGCTATGTTTTAAGTGTTCACTTCTGTTTTTGTAAAAATTTTGGTACACACCTCATTAGTAGATAACTATAATTTAGTTTGTCAGTAGGAAATATGATCCAAGACCAAAACAACATATATATTTTGAATGCAGAAATGCTGGCCTGCTAAAAAGTAACACATAGACTATCCATTGAGGGCTTGGTTTAGTACAGGTGCTCTGGCCGTCCAATTGAACAATGATGGTAGTTAAACCATGACCTTAACTTTCAAATGAAAAGGAAGAAAATTACTGGCATCTTAAAACAGAACTTCTGACTATAGATGATCAGTCAGGTTCTTTTGTCAAACAACTAATTATCGCTCAGCTACATGCAAATTTGCACCGTCTTAATCTCAACAAATGAGCAAAATATCAAAGCCATCAGTAAACAAGCTGATGGCAAAATAACTAGACAACACAAGAAGCAAAAACAAAAAGGTTGCTTTGAAAAGCAAAATTATACTATCTGTCAAAAGAGCTTTTGGTAGTTTAATTAAAAAATTAGTTAAGAAAACTGAAATCTACTCCAAATGTAACGCACCACAATGGCAGCGACAACATGTTTGTTACCTCCACTGCCCAGTTCTCTGTTCCTGTATTGGTGCTTTTGTCTGCATGTTCAAAGAGACTTGTTTTCTTAGAGTACAACACTGATTATGGATAAAAAAAAAAAATAAATAAATAAAAAAAAATCAAACTTCAAAAGATGCAGAACTATTCCTTTAATCTTTCTAAAAGCATATCTGACATTTTTGCACTGAGGTTTAAATTAAATGAACCTTCACAAGTCGGATTTTTCCAGTCTGGAGAAACAGATCTTCAAGAAGCAAAACATCAACGTGGAGAACACAAACTAACCGTCCATAGAATATTTTAAAAGTGTCAAAATTTAGGATACTTTCACATTCACTTCACTTTTAGAAAAGCACTTTCACTTTATAGGTTTTTTTAATAAGCTCCCTCCCCAAAAAGTAAAACCAACACACATTTGTGACTGCCTCCTAAAAAGAAAAAACATCATTGTAACATCCACCACCCAGACTGCTCTGACAGTAGGAGACGATAATCACCAAAACTGCACCCACACACATTAATGTCGCAATAAAACCTTTGAACTTCCTAATGTGACTAGCTGCAGTGGCAATTTAAAAACCCATCAAATCTTCTTTAAGTATGATAAATCAGACATTAATTATGTTGAGCTTCTAAGGATTCAAGAGGCCACTTGCTGATTTAAGAGCTCCATAGTCCACTGGCACTAAAGTGTGTTTAATATGCATTTTGTGGACTAATCTGGATATATAAAGAATCCTAAGTGGTACAAAGTGATCGCATGGTCACTACTGAGGTTAAAGGAGAATGATAAATGCCTTTTTTTTTTTTTTTTTGCTAAAGTCAGCTGCTACTTCATATATTTACTGTTTCATCTAATTACAAACTACAGTGCTATACATCCAATATTATATCCAACACGACAGCACCACGACACTAACAGAGTCTTAGCACAAATTACAAATAAGGATTCAAGTTATTACTCAGTAATCAGCAGTAAAAATATGATATGGTGATATTGCTCTTATCAGGTGATCGTATTTCTGCAACGTTAAAGCTTCACTTTACTGCAAAGACCAGAGAGTTACATATTTTTCCCAAACAGACTAAATCATGGTCTTTGCTCAAAGTTCTCTTTTCTACAGTATTTAAATGAATGAGGTCAAGGTTTCTGCTATTAGACTTGTATAAAGAAAGCCGTTACGCTCCCCCGAAATAGACTTAAAGGTTTGCTATTGGATTAAGCTCAGGGTTGCATCGAGCGCAAGTGACCTCCAAGTCATATCTTTAGCTGTGTTGCTAAAACACTCCATTAGGTGGTGAGGATAATTCTTTACCCTGCCATATTCCAACTTTCTTTTCTATATGAGGCATATTTCTGGCCATATAATCACTTCTCTATTGCTCCCAGTATCTTTAAACAGTTCTATCATAAGACGCAGGAAGAAATATACCGAATGTGATTAGGATAAACACAGATTTAATTTTATTATAAGTTAGAAGGATCTGATTGGACTTAAAATTATGTTTTCAGTAATGTTATCTAAGATCAAATTGGTGCAACATCAATAAAAAATTATTTTTTCAGTTTTTTTTAAAATAATGGTTCAAGAAAGGTTAGCGGTGGAAGCGTTAGGAGTCTCCTTTAAAGACTACTTTTAATTCCAGCTAAACAACTTTTACAACACCGTAAAAAAACAACAACAAAAAAACAAGAGATTTAACAACATTTTACCAAATCAGTAGTAATTCTACATTGTTGGTACTTGTTTAGCACCAATTCTGCCTCTCCTGCAAAACACACTTGCTATAACACTAAACTGGTTTTATTTCAGCGCCCGACCAAAACTAGTTTGTCGACTCGGGGCCCAGTAATTACATGAAGCTGAGAGCAAGTGTCCAGATGCAAACAACCTCCTAGATTATTTGTATAATGTTTTAGACTTTTTTTTTCTTCAGATTTTAATACGACTCCCAGAGTAGCACATGAATGAAATGTTCAGTTTGAGATGTTCATAACATGCTTAACTTTTGAAACATTTGCTTTTCTAGCTTAGCTTTTCTTTCATTTCATCATCTCATTACATTAATTTATTTAATCTCTTGATATTAGGCTAACTGAACGATTTTTCAGTAAGTTACAATTTTATTTAGCTTCAATAAAGATTTTTATGTTTACTAGATTGCTAGTCATTTACAAGTGAATATTCCCTTGTTGGAGAGTGACTTAAAGTGGATCTGTTAAACTGTGGTGTTAAACGCAATGAGGTCTAAAATTTGGGTGCACCTAACGTTTGTGCTGGTCCATCTGAGAAAATAAGTTGGGTACCCTGAAGTAATAAGATAAGGGTTTTGTAAAGTACACTCTAAAACATTAATGTGGTTGTCCTTAAACCACTTTGGCACTAATTTGACAGTAGAGTAATTATCTATTTGGAAAACCTCTTTGTGCTCAAGCTTTAACTTCCTGCATAAAATCCTGAAATGTTGCTTCAAATTTTCTTCATACTTTTGTTTTCTCATTATGGAAACAATTCGACGAAGTTAACCAGTTTTGTCCTGCAGCAAAACAACCCCGATGGTGTCAGTTAGAAGAAAGGAATTAACTTAAAGTTAAGGTCTGTAAAACAAGTAGTTTAACAGCAGTTCTGCCCCAAGGCCACACTACGCTACAGCAAAGTGGCACAAATAGACACTCGTACAAATGAATAGGCCAACGTCTGTGGCAAGAAGAATGGATAGATCAAGTTAATTTCATCAATTCTCCCTCTCCCACTAGTCTAATATTACATTGCCTCTTCCTCCAGGCCTTCCTTTCGGCATCGCTGCCTCTCATCTTCCTTCTCTCCTCTTGTCGCATACTAATGAGAAGGCTTTGTGCAGCATGCCACAAAGTGCAGCTTCTGACACAACACATACATCACTGTGAGAGCTGCGAGCTGGTCAGCACCATTCAGATGCCTCGGCTGTGGAACAAAAGCAGGGCTTTTTCCGAAAGCCATCACACGCGTTACATGGCAAGTAAGACACCTCAAAAACGGGGCACAAAAAAAAAAGAAAGGGCCAGAACAAAGGTCCGGCATGTGAGCCTGATGGATGGAGAGATTATGAAACTACAATGGGCACTACTTGATTAAAGTCAATGTTATTTGTTTTCTTTTTTTTTTTTTTTAGGAATTTCTTCCCATTTCTGTTTTGACATTCACTACACTTTCAAACAGCATAGAAGTTTCTTTGAAATTCCTGTGTGGGTTAGAAAACTTTAACGTAAGCACAAAAGATTCATTCTGAGTTAAATCTGTACAGAAACAGGGAAACAAGGACTCAAAAAAAACTGATTAAAAAAGGGGTTTGCTGCATCTTAAAAATACAAAAAAATGAATCACCAATGTTGTTTTTGTCTGCCTTCAAATTAGTCAGACAGCCTTGCAACTTTGGTTCATATAATTATATTTTCAACTAACTTAACTAGTGAGAGATCATGTGTACCTCAATAAAAAAAAGATTACTCATACACAGAGTTTAAAAAAAATGATTTCCTAAATGTTTTAAAAATATAAATCTAAAAAATTACAACACATTTCTATTCAACCTGCCCGAGTCAGTACTTTGTAAAACTATGTTTCATGCAAATTCGGTTGTTAATCTTTTGGTTTACGTTTCAACAGTTCTGTACATCTAGCTGCTGAAATTGTTGCTCATGCTTATCACAGAAAAGCTCAAGCTCAGTCAGACTGGATAAACAGCATCTGTCAACATCAATATTCAAATCTTGCCACATATTCTCATTTGAATATAGGTCTGGACGTTTTAGTCATTCTAACATAAACATTTGCTCCTATCTAAAGCAATTTTTGTGTAGAAATGGCTGCATGGGGTTGTAATCCTGCTGAAAAGTGACTCTCTTCCCCACTCTCAGGTTTGTTGCTAAGCTGAACAGGTCTTCCTACTGGACTGCTATGGCTTCATCTACATGTTTTTTCCATCAACTATAACCGACTTCCTTTCCCCTGCTGACAACAGACGCCCACATAGCAAGATTTGTAATTTACAGTGAGTGAGTGATTAAAAACTGACCAACAGTGTCAAGTTTTTAATTAGATCTTTTGTCTTGCATGACTGAAGGTATTTGAAATAACAACGTTCCCTATTGATGTGGCCACGTATCGTTACAGCAGGAGACCTTAATGTTAATGTACATCTGCTGAATAATAATTGCATTTTAGAGTCTGACCTATAAGAAAAATCGAAACATGCCTTAAATTGAGTACATGCTATCTTACATCTGTAATAAAGCTGGTGTTTATACTGACTTTTGTCTCAAATCTAGTTCCCAATAATCTCACCAGTTCAAAAGCACATCGAAGCATTTGAACCAACGAGAATCAAGAAGCACAAAGTTCCTGTCTAGCGTTTCTATGTTGCTAGCTCTTTTACAGGACGTCAGCTGGTAAGAAGCAGGAGTTTGACTGGTTGGAGAAAATCAAAGTAATTTAGAGAAGAATAAAATTACTTGTAAATTATATGTTTTCTTGACTCTTTATAATTGATCAATTGTTAATTTTGACATTATTTATGAAAAAGTTAAACTTTTGTTTCTCTTCTTCCTCTCTGGAAGACTGAGGCGATTGGCCAATTTGACTTGACAGGGCGTGATCTGACAGTATACATGTGGATGCCATTTAGAAAGCTGCTGCTTTTTTGACATCTTGGCAAACAAACTGGCTTTTTTCAGCAAAGTCAGAGCGATGATTCCCTCTTTTCCACACTACACCTCTCATTGTAAGAAGAACATTCAGCCTAAGTACAAGGAATGTCCCAATTAAGATGTCCTATTGCTGATCGGATCTGAGCCACTGAAGTTTTTATCTTTGTATTAAGCATCTCCTCTTCTGCTCTACAAGCTCTGCTATATGAGATCCATGCACCTCAGTGTGATGCAGAGCTACACAATGAAAAATTGATCCTATTAGCAGCAGCTGGGTAATAACACTGAGCAACCATGTGAGCTCAAAGTTTCTGCAGTAAAGCCAATTAAAGTTCACATCAGAGACCATACCTCCTAAAATAATTGCAAACTTATGCTAGAATGCCTGTGCAGCAGGATGCTGGATGTGTGGTTGGACAACACAGGGGTTGCCCTTACTCAAACACTTCTACAGGAAAGGTAAATTCCCAATATTCTCGCGCAGCAATTGGTAGGTCAACCAGGGTGTTGAATTTAATACACACTCTGTATTCCATTTTGCCATTTGCTAGTCCTGTGGAAATGTAGCTCATTTCTTTGAAGTTTCTCCACGGTGTATTGAAGAGGACTTTGGGTTCTAATTATAGCTTCTGAATAAGCTAAAAAAAATAATCAAAATCAAAACAGATCTCAGAAATGTGTTTTAGCAAACCACAGCCGAAGTCAACTGAATGAGCATGATGTATTCTGTCAGTGTTTTTAACATTAGTTGTCTAATTAAATTGGTAGCACTAAACACACTTCTGTCTTTAAAGCACAAAAGGCTCAAACACACAGTGGCTGCCAGTGGCTGTTTTTGAAATACTTTCCCGTAGCAGATGTTAGCATAGCGTGGCTGTGGCAACATCTCCTGCCAACACTCTTTAAAGCAAGCTGCATTAAAGCTCAGCTGGCACAGCAGAGGAGCCGTCAGTACAGGGTGACATCAATCCTGGCCTAAATGAGCCCCCCCCCTGTCTAAATACAAGCATCATTTGGGATCAGACGTTTCTAGAACATATTCTTAATTTAACATCTGATGTGATGGGCATTTTTATTTATAGAGTCAAATTTAACTGTTGATGTTGCACAAACTATATTTTGTCAATTTCAATATTAGTGTCCAAGTAAATCAGCAGGGGCAAAAAACAAAAGAAAAAAAAATAGTATATAAAGTATTTTTTTCTTGTGTTCTATGGTCTAGAATAAAGTTAATCCACTTGGAATA
Organism: Poecilia mexicana; assembly: GCF_051168715.1. Taxonomy (NCBI): domain Eukaryota; kingdom Metazoa; phylum Chordata; class Actinopteri; order Cyprinodontiformes; family Poeciliidae; genus Poecilia; species Poecilia mexicana. The sequence goes on along the minus strand of NW_028263384.1, from coordinate 18,878,148 downwards.
TAAATTTATTGTGGAACAGTGGAATGAGATGTAGCTACAGTGTCTTGCAAAAGACTCCACATTATTGGAAAGTGGAAGGAAACTATTTTTTTCAAAATGTATTACAAATAAAAAATTTGAAAAGTGTGGCGAGCATTTGTTTTCAATTCCCCTGAGTCAAAATGTACTGTATGTCTCCATCAACTTTGCACATCCACAATATGAAATGTTTGGGTATTCTTTGAAAAAAATCTGTAAACCTCGAGTGAGATGGAGTCTGAAAAGCAATTCTTAGTTGTTGCTGCCACCATTATGTATATATCCAATTCTCTGTCAGAATATCTTGAGTCTGAGTGATTTAAATAGAAATAAACTTGGTAAAGGCCAGTTATCTGGACAGGACATAACCAAGGTTTTGTTGTCTCCGTCAATGGATTTTGCTTCAATTTTGAAATGATACTGAATTAGCTTATCATTTTTGTGATAAATACAAAACAAGTCAAAATTTCAGTGTCTGCTAAAGATTCCTCTTAACAGCTGCAAACTAGGTTGCGGCTTAATAATTCATGAACATTTTGTTGACTATGATGCATTCTGCTTTGTTGCTAAGCAGGCCAGAGCAAATTAAAATTAAAAGTTTAGTTACAAAATTACCTTGTCTGCATCCACTTTGCCTCGTATGAACTCCATCCTCCAGAACTGCAGCGCCTGCTCCAAAGAGAGGCCGATGCCTTTGAGGAAGAGACCGTACTGCATTCTGCCTCCGTGGCGGAGATGGTGCTGGTCTCTGAGCGCCTGGTGGAGCTGCCTCATACAGAGCGGGAAGGACTTTCCTGCAAGCTGAAAACACTCGACTTTTAATGATGGACAAAGAAAATCTCCATAAAAAGTCACACGATAAAAAATTACTAACTTTGTTTTACACATGTATAAACAAAAGCATGCTTATGAACGTCCCATTAATCACACTCAGGGACCACTTTCCAGTGTATTTTAGAGGTTTCCCTGTTTCAGCACACCTGACTGAAAATAAATGGGTTGTTAACAACCTTCTGCTGGAACTTAATGACATGCTGAGGAGGTAATTTAATCATCTAAATCTGGTCTGTTGAAGCAAGAAAACATCTAAAACATGTAGCACAGTAAGAGCAGAGGGCATGGATTAAGGAATGAAACGGTACTCATCGCATCATTTAGAAGAAAATACCTTCTTGCTAAATCAAACATCAAGTACAGTGAGGCTCTTGGTCATTTTTTTTTTGGCTAAAACAAGGAACTGTGAACTTTCTGTATTTTTCTCCAGGCACTTTAATATGTCACCACTAAGTGACCAGATATTCTATAAGCATCCCATTTTTACCTTTTATCTTCAAATAAATAAAACCTGGCATTCTAATCAGACGTGATCAGAAAGACTTACTGAATCGATCTGCTCCAAGGAGATTTTCCCGACATTTTTTTGGACGCTGTAATCCTGTCCCAAATAGGAATGGCTGAAATAAGACAATAAAGCATCAGGTCTGTTTTTCTCAAATAAATGCAGTTGCCATTAGAACTCAAAGTAGCATAAAATCTGTTTATGGTGGTTGAGACCATACAGCCTTTTCTGATCTCCTTCCAAACCCAATTAAGGCCGGTGCTGAGCCAGAGTCCAAACTGATTGGGCAGCAAATCATATAATATTCTGCCCACTATAAAGATTACTGACATAGCTATTCATCTCAACAACCTATCCACTAATCCCCAACAACACTCTGGGATAATCCCTTCTTCCACCGGCGTATTTGGGTTTTTACTTTTAAGGCAAAAATAAACACCTTCAGCTGTTTTACTGAAACAAAGATAAACTCTCCTGCTATTTTGCAAGGATATTTCATTATTTCTTGCTACTAAATCTAGATTGAAATAGCCAAAAATTGCACACAGCTTTAATAAAATTGAGCCACATGTAGTTAACTGTAGCTTTCCAAAGCCCATTTACGATTACAAGCATCGTTAGGTAATACACCAGCTGTTTTAAAACAGACAATATGATGTTCAACTAATGTTATTATATTAGCACTGATGCATCATTTGAAAAACATCAGTGTGACAAAAAGAAATCCCCTTTAATTCAGGAAAATATAATCAAACCAGATTACGAGGTTGACTCAGACATTCAACACAGGACACAAATTCAAAATAAATTCTGCAGAATTTGACTACGATCAAAATTGTTCTTTTAAATTGATCAAACTGCAAATTGTGTCCATTAGTGATAACAAATGTATGTTAGCACATTTGCTATAAGGAATATTCCATAAAACGATCTGGTGAACACATTTAGACAGAGTTCAGCTTCACTAGCATGACTGTTAACTGGACAATTGGACACTCAAACACCTGACCTTCATCAGTCAGTAAACACACCATACCTAACAGTAAACTGGTCAACATCACTCTTCAGCGTTGACGTTGCTATTTAAGGTAATAGTAGCCATTTTACTGGGGTGTTTAAAGAACAAAGTTGGAGGAAACAACAGGTGTAAGTGCCTATTTAACATTTAATTTTCTATGCAGAGTCTGGTAATAACAGACAAGTTAAATGGAGTTAGCATTTTATCAATTTGAGCTTTCAACTTCTGTCATGAAAGGTAAAGGGTCTATATTCTCTAAGGAAAACACAGAGGTTGTGCGTGGTTAACAATGAGTGCAATAGACAAATGTCATCTGTGCAATTATTTAGATCTGTGATGTTTACTCCAGTGATCAAAAGTAAGTCACACATAAAGTTCTGACTTTCTGTCCATTAAAGACACTGTTTTAGATTCAAGCCGTGATAAAAGTTGGAATTAAAGCGGTCTATGAAAACCAAAACTTTGGAGATCAGACTTCAAGATGATTCAATATTCTTTTTTTAATCAGCTGTCAAAATGACAAAAATAATCATTACTGTAATTTTTGAAGAGTTTCCCTGATTATAAGTCATGACAAATGCTGACAGTTTCTTTGACAACTAACTGACCACATGACAACATCACAGCTCTGGGGTGTCCGTTATCAGGAATATAAAACTGTGCATTTGCAGAAGCAAGTGAAAATAAAATATCATGCAGCATCGCACCCCAACGGTGATGAAGAATTACATCAGTAAATGACAGATTTACTCAACAACACTTCAAGAGCACATTTGATGTTCATTCGTGACAATATTCTTTTTCCAACAAGAAAAGCAACAAAGTTTTTAATCCTGCTGCTTACCTGAGGTGGTTAAGAAGCGGTTGGAGACGCTCATCAGAATGCACCGCTGGTAGGGAGCGGGCTGTCAACTGCAGAAAAGATGGGCATCACATGAATAATGTCTTGGTCAAAGGATTAGAAAATCCTAAGGCTGCAGATCAGTACAACCAAACTGCTTAAAGGCATTTCCACTGAAAACTTGAGAGACAACATCTTTTAATTATAGCCCCAGTGTTTCTCAGCTTTTTTTTATTTAAACTGAACAAAAACATTTCATAAAATGGGCAATGCCTTCATTGAATTAACCTGATTGTAGTTCTAACTCTTTTAGAAGGTAATCTTATTTGTTTACCAGACAGAACGTGTTTTAGCTGATGCAATTAGCAATTGCAATATTTAAAACAAAGAACATTCACACAAAGCTTGTGTGGTGGGGAGCAGACGGTTATCTTGGGAGTGTGAAAGACTTTAAAGTGCAAATAGATGTAAAACTCGTACCATCTTTAAAACATCTGTACCACATAAAATAACTGTCAAATGATGTCTGACAACTTCTGACTATTTCTGGTTTTGGTATTCAAATGCTGCTTTAGCCTCAAAACAAACCAGCTCAGTTTGATTTCAAAGCAAACCTTCACTACTCAAATAAAACGATGGTGTAAATATACATCTTTTGTTCAGAGTGGGGTTTTTTTTGTATGTTATGCATTTTCCAAAATTTACTTTTGTTGTTGTGAGTGGAAGAAAATACCCAAGACAGAAACACAATAGCAGATTTCCAGAAAAGTTAAAATAATTTGGGACAATTATTCCATTTCAGCAGTTAGCAATCCAGATAATTACTTGGAAATGGAAGAATGGCTAAACCAAGCTGCTCTTTGTTTTTTGTTGTTTTTTTCCATTTGCATTAGCTTGTGCTTTCTGTCCTTTGATTGTGGACTTGTGCTTTGATAAACCAGAATCAAATACGTCAGGCTCACTTTGCCAACAATAGGACATCTGCACCTAAAAGTGTGTTAGATTGAGGAGGAAGCAAAGAATTGATTTAGTTGTTTTTTTTTAACTTTCAGACAAAAAGCACAGCCTGTGAAAGCTCTCATGCTTTGTTACTCAGCAGGCACCAACATAAGAAGTTATTTTTTAACCATCATCTGAAATCACACTTCTATAAATCAGGTGATCATATAATTCACTTTGCCAGGAGTGAGTTTTAAATGAGTTTAAGCTGCAAAAAGTCATTTTAGATTATGTTCTGAGCAGAATCCAATGTTTGCACTACATAATAAAATACTGATTGAAGGAGGCTTCTGAACAGAGCATAATGCTAATAAAAAAACTGGATTTTTGGTTATGTTGCATTTCTTGTGCACAGAAAATAAACTTTTAAGACAGACTAAAATGATAAATGAGAACTACTGGATTTCATTTTGCTTAGCCATGACACATTAAATTAAATTAGTTCAGATTTGGTTAGGAGACCTAAACCTCTGAGTCATTATCCATTAATTATAATTAGAGTTTTGAGGTTTAGACGTCTTTGTTAACAAATAAATCCAGGCATAATAGCATTACATAGAGACATAAAAAAATAAGTACCACCATGATGATAATGAAATGAATGATGTAGCACTATGACATCAACATGCTTTCTTAAGGCTCATTGCTTTGGTGCAATGTGGATGCCTGGAACTGATGTAACGGGTATGGATGCCTTCACATAGAAACTGCTTTCAGATTTAAAATGTCACTCCAATCAGCTGCTGGTAGTGACAACTAATCCATCTGTGAGGCATCCTGAGAGTCAAGTGATCTTTATAATGACTGTCAGTTGCCCTGGCAACTGCCTGATAACAACAATGTTCTCCTTGTGCCCTCACAGCAGTGACCATTACAGCCATCCCAGCTCTTTGTGAACTGGACCATTTTTATGAGGTACTTAACTTTTTATTTCACAATGAATGTGAACATTAACACCATCTCTGACATTAAGTCCCAGAATGTAGCCCGCTTCTTGGGATGAGCCAATGACATTAGGCCATCAAAAACAACAAAAGCTACAATATAATACCTTAGAATCCTACACCAGGAATCAAAGTCAGCCAAATTTCCCACAAGTGGCTCTAATCAATTATCAAATTAGGGCTGCAACTAACAATTATTTTGGTAACTAATTGTTCTATTGATTATTCTGACAACAGCATACAAAACTGTCACATTCTTCAAATTTTTTATTTAAGCACTTCAAAGAAAAATACAAATAATTAAATTCCTTTGTTTTAAAATAAGAAAATATATATTTTGTTGCCTAAAAAACAGCATGTAGCAAATAATTACACCAAAAAGTGAAAAGCTCAGGGCTTTCTGTTTGACTTATCAATATAGTGTATGGCTAATCTGTTAATTATTTTATTTTTTCACAAAATGTGCGTAATAGGAGTTTTTTTTTTTTTTTAATCATTTATTTTCTTATTACATCATTTGAACAGGTGAAGCAAAACCTTTGTCACTCCAGTTCTGGGTAGAAATTTTTTACACAAAAGGTATTTTTTTATTTTAAATAAAAATGTGTATATTTTGTACACTTTTGACTTAATTACTGCTCGGAACATGGTCTTCTCGTGAGTCTGTATGTTCCAGACGATGATTAGTCCATTTCTAAATTAGTTGACAATTATTTGAATAATTGATTCATCATGATTAATCTAACTGATTGTTTCAGCCCAACATCAAACACATAAAAAATTGGAATGAAAGGTGGGTCCAGCCATCAAAACTAAGAATATTCACAATTTCTCCAACAAAATTCAGGCAAAGGTTAGGGACACAAGTTTCGATGTATTCATGAGGAAGAAATCACAAAGTTCCCCAATTTTCTATAACATTACAAACTACTACCTCAATCAAAGAACATGCAGTACCTTCTTTCTCTTTTGTGTTCTAACCTGGAATCAGTCAGAACTCAATTTGGCAGGTCAGACTTTTGAAGAAAACTGAAATCTGTCTCGGCCAAGAAAAGTCTAAACGTGGATTTGTTAATACTTCTGTCACTTCCTCTAATAGAAAGTCTCTTCCGATCAGCTGTGAAGCATCTAATCTACAGAGGTTGTGTTTCATTTATCATACCAAACTACTGACTTTGGCTGCTAAATGAAGCCGTTGCCTGATCTGCAGGCTGGATTCCTCCCCAGCACAGAACTGCAGTTGTCGCCTCGCATGAATAACAAGGAATGCCTCTGGTTCCAAAAAAGCTGCACTTCTACTCCCTCAGGTTATTAAGAGCAAAACATGAGCCCCTAGATGCTGCACAACCATGGACCACCCCAACCCCTGCTACGCCTAAAAAAAAACAAAAAAAAAAACATCAGGCCTGCAGGGACAATAAGCTTTTTCCTACTAGCTGTTGCCAGTCTTCCCTCCAGACATTTAATGTCATGTGTGCACACTAATTCTTCTCATTTAAACGCCACATTTCTCCAATTTCCCTCAAGGCAACAAAGTCAACAAATGCAATTTACCAATCTGCCTCATGAAGTCAAGCTTTTAGTAAACAATGTGCATTAAAATAAAGTACATGTGCTCAAACAAGCACTTGAACTTGTAGTGCAGTGAGTGTTCTTAACGCCATAAGAAATGTGTGCTCTTGCGCTTTTCTGAGATTTGATTTGCGGGACTGCAACGTTACAGCCTTTCAATCATTTTGTGTGGTTTAAATACAAAACATCCATCAGTACTTACTGCAAGAGCTTTAGAAAGCCTCGTGCGGAAATCGTTGAGAACAATGGTGACGATTTCGTTGTGAGGGATGTATGCATAGCCTTCTTTGAGGTACACTTTTCTTGTCCGCACCAGGTCGAGAGCATCTTGAAAGGGAACCTTTAAGAACACATATTTGATTAATAGCAAAATCTGACTCGAAAGTGCATCGCAACCACCTAAAATGAAATAATTTATACAAAAATACCCAGGATTAAAGGGATTTGGGGATTGACAGAGTGCTGTTTACTTGAAGATTTACACAAATTTCAGAGCTGTTGGGGAGAATGATTTACATTCTGCTCAATGGAATGTAAATTAGAGTCAATTAGCAGGCCAAGGCAACTTGCCCACTTTGTGTTCATGTTGTGAACCGACTGCAGATTGAAATGCACTCAGATATTACAATTTTTCTTTTTATTATATCAACTATAAGTTATAATCGTATACTTCAACCGGTTCTACACATTATGAATGTGGTTGCCAATGACTTTTTTTTTTTTTATTCATCCAAATTTACATATAGCCTCAATGTGGTGTTGACAATTAAATCCCCACTTCTTTATGAGTTTCCTAACAGAAAACCTGTGGGGGATTTACTCAAAGCCAAATCATTTGGAGCTGTTCAGTACGTCTCGTGGGGTTCATTTGGTAATTTTATTACATGCCAAACACTTTTAGGAATTATGGGCTTCAATGTAAAGTAACGCTTCATCAGACCATAACACATTATTCCAGATGGTTTTGGGAGGTTTTTGTCAAGTCTTTGGACAAAATATTTCCGTATGCAGCCCCACTTCATAGTCAAAACAGATATAGAACAAAACCAGTTGTTTGACAAAAAACTCTGAACATATTTAATCAATTTTCAGAAAAAAACATCTGGTTTGTGTAATGTTGCATTTGTGTCTCTTTTCTCCCGTTATGGATGCTGGTCTTTACAGCATCAAAAATCTTTATACTGAGTCGCACCTTTATGAAATGAGATCAATTTTGACCCATGACTTTAAGTAATGTAAACAATATTTAATTGAAAGCTGTCTGGACATTTGAATCGTATTTCAGATGTCCAGATGAAACAAGGGAAATAAACTTGCTTGTTGTGACTTCATCAGACTTACAATAAAACATAGGTGAATCAACAAGACCGAATGCTGGAACTGAATCAAAAGGTGTTTCAAGACAACGTTAGTGTGTGTAAACTCATGGAATTGAGTTATGGCACCTTTTTTTTCAATTTCCTCCAGACCACATGAGTTTGTTTTTCGTTTGAACTGTGCACGATATACAATAAAAAAAAAAAATATCAGGCTTATTTCTTTCCATCACAAGAATGAAAGCCACTGTGCAGAAACGCGTTTCCTTAAAATGTGCATTTATAACTCAAGACTTTAATATTTTTCTTAAAATACTTACTATAAATGTCCTAAAATGTGTTTTTCCTTTTCTCAGATGTATGGCATGATTTAAAAATAAAACAATCTGGAGAAATCTCTTTGGTCTGGACGAGACAGAAAGACATTGGAAATTGCGTGTAGTTTCTGGAAAAGCGCTGAACGCAGGTTATTCATATATTAAAACATGCTGAAAGCTGCCACCTACTCAGGTTAAAAGTTCACAAACTGTACAGAAAAAAATATAGAAATGTGTCCAGTGAACAAGACCTTATTTGGAAATATTGTCCACATGAGACATATTGAATCCTACAACATTCATGTAGAAATTAATTCATATTTATTATAGCGTCTGTTATAATAGGCACATATTAACAGTTGATCACTTTGTACATAAATTCTAGGTGAATACTTGGTGCTTAAAATTGCACTTGTGAAAGTGATCTGAATTAACACCATCATCAGTCTCAATGAAAAGAAATGAGTAACTCACTTTGTAGAAATCCTGTTCCTCCAACTTGACTCCACTGGCAGCATAGCTGGAGATGGTAAGTTTCTCCCTCAGATTATCCTTCTCCTCAGCACTAATCTGAAAGATTATCAGGAAGTTTCAGCATTCATGGGTTTCAGCTTTAAAGGCTGAACCAGTGTAAATAAACTGACTTTTTTTTTTAATTAGCACAACACTTCTATCCTCATTTGATGTTACTTGACGTCAAATGAAGTCAAGTAACGTCAAAAGACGTCAAGTGACCTCTTATGCATTTTAGTATTCATCAACATATACACCGTTAATAACATATCTCTCAATTGAGGATTTAGAGACTACATGTACAGACAAAAAGAATGTACATAGTGTTTAGTAAAGTATTTTATTACTTGACAAAGACAAATAATTAAGTCCTTTGTGATTAGGATGCATGAGACATAACTTGCAAAAGTCAAATGTGACAAAACATATTTCCAAAATGCATTACATTTTAGTAGCAGTACTTTAAAAAGCTGCAACAACTCCAGCTGAAAGTCAGCCTGTGGATACCATTCAGGGACTCAGTGATCAAACTGCCCCACCTAGTGGACAACAAAACACTGTGCAGCCATTGTAGAGCGCTCACAACCTACTGCCTGCTCCTCTCACTTTACAGTCAGATTGAATTGGAAACATAAAATACAATATGAAACCCTGAAAGTTAAATCTGTTTGTATTTTTACAATCCTTCCACCTTTTTTCAGTCTCCTTTCAACAAAAACGTTTTGCTATCAGTTTCCTCATTTTGTGTATGTCAGTAACTGTAAGTTTAAAAGTTCTTAGAGTATCTATTAAACAAATTGCCTTATGTAAGATGAGGATATACTATGTTTTATGGAAATATGCAATAAACATATTTGATGCAAATCAAATATTTGCTTACAAATCTAACTGTAATACTCTTATTAACCCACAAGCCCTTTTAGCACACCAGCACAAAGATAAAATATTTTACATGAGGTAAAAGGTATTTCAAAGTTCTGAAATATCTAATGTAAAGAGTGTATTTACTAAAATGGAAACAAATACAAACACTTACTGTATTGTACTGGAGATTATTCTTGTGGAGAAATTCTAGTTTTTCACCACTATCCAGTTTTTTAAAGCGGTATTTGAAGAGATCGACTTCCTGTTGAATAAACCAGCGTCTCAGATCTTCCCTGCAACATCAATGGAAAAAGTGTTAGCTGCATTGTAACTTCTCTATGTACAAGATAATTAAAGTCAACTTACGTTTGACAGTAGGCCAGTCTCAGAATGAAGTGTGAAATGTGGTCTTTTCTGCGTTTTTCAGTCTGGTCCTTAGCATCCTTAAGTTAGATAACAGATCATTTATCAACCCATTAAAATATAGGTTCTGACATGACAAGAAAAGAGGGCTGCACAGTTGGTAGAGCTGTTGCCTTGCAGCGAGAAGGTTCCCAGCCCCGGTCTTTCTGCATGGAGTTTGCATGTTCTCCCTGTGCATGCATGGGTTTTCAAGTCCCTTTTATATCCACAATCCCTAAAGCTTCCTCTGATAGCACATATAGTCTATGGTCTCAGCAGATGATAGTGATAAAATTCTCAAATTATCTGAAGGGGGGTTAACTGCAGAACAGTGCCAAAGAAGTCTGTGGTTTAAGAGTAGCTTAACAAAGGAATGCTCCGATTGTACATACCTGGATGTATCTGTGCTTTAGAAGCACATCTTGCTACAGTCCAAACCTTGTGAATTTCTCCTAAACTGTTGAATCAGTTTTGCTTCACAATTTCGTCAATGCTGCAGTTATCCAGATGGCGTGTGCATCTACCACTACCACTCACCTTTTCATTAATATAACATCTTACAGTACTCTGAAACAGCCAACTCTGGCTTACTCTACTTGTGGAGGGTGTCATAACTGTCTTCTGGTCAATATCAAGTTGCATTTTGCCCTGTGATTGTGTAGGTAGTAACATGACATTTCTGCATTAAAAATCTAATTTTAAATTTTTCTTCAAATATTTTCATTTTCTGGTGACATAAATATAGGCTTGAAATATGATGCACTGGTAAAGTAACAAAAAAAATGTTATTTTCACTGAATTACTGACATAAATTATTTCAATTATATACCAATATGTTCAAATGCATCTAAATGGTGTTTCACTAAACTCACACCAACCTGTGGAAAGTTCAGCGTTCTAATCTCATTATCGAGTTTTTTCAAGTAGTCATCATTTAGTTTCACATAGCTGACTCCCAAATTCTCCACAGTCTTCAGCACTGCAGTAGGATTAAGGAAAGAAAATACATATGGAAGCACATTAAAATTAAGACACATACAGACAAGTAAACAACACCTGTTACAAAAAGAATATCTGTTTAAATAGAGAATAAAGAGATTACAGTGAGTCTTACATTTCAGTCTATCAACAGCAAAACTCTCAAATTCAGAGAGGGAGATGTTTTCCAGTGGAGGCTGTGCGTAGAACTGCAGAGGCTGTGAATAGAGCTCAGCCTTGAGGTCAGTAACAGCCCTGGGTTTTTTGCTAGAAAACTGCATGGTGCCTAGAGGTTACATAAACAAATTATCCGAAATATGCAGATACAAAACAAGCTGAGTCGTCAAGTTTTTACAATTAGAATAACACAATATTTTTACTCTATGTGCACACATTGATGCACCAACGTCTGTAAAAAAAAAAAAAGAAAAAGAAAGAAACCTTGTGTAAAATGTTTAAACAACCACATAGTCAATTTTATACCGTATACAGACGAAGAGAACTGAATAAAAGTACGATACATAGCATAGCTATTACCAGCTCGAACATACGTGCCAGCTGATCGCAGTTTTTTATATACAAAATGCGAGAATTGTTATATTTACATTGCAAAACATTGTCAGCTAGAACCTCTGCTTTCAATTCACCAGCACTTCAAAAAGCCACCGATGCTAACGACGCTAATAAATGTTACCACGCAATGAGTTGAAGCAAGTATCATTAAATAAGTGCAAATTAACTTTAATATACCCGATGTCTAACCTAATAGAAGTCAATCAAACCAACACATTCACCAACGTTGATAAAGTCTCTTGTGACAAACACAAATAAATTCTCAATAAAACTACTTTCCCGTCGAACAGTCTGTAAGCTAGCATGTGACATTTAATGGAGACATAAACGAATGAGCTCAAAACGAATAGTACAAACAACAGTAATACAAATATTTTCTATAACGTTACCAACAAGACGAGGAAGCAGGCTCTGCAGCGTCCAATCCCGCCAAATAAAAGTGGACTGTTCAACAGACGCGGCTAAACTGTGACGTAGCAGGAAGAGAAACGCTTACGTATAAAGTGAGCGCTCGTTTTGTCACTCCAACTGATGCCGACACATTAAAAAATAAATAAATAAATAAATAAAACACCCAAACGCAACATGAAAAGTGACAAAGTTCTGTTACATAATCGAAAAATATCAAACACTTTTTTCCGTAAAACATTTTGTTTAAGCTACTGTCTAGGTTTAAGAAAAACATGGTCACATGTAACCTTTGCTGTCCTTTTAATTAGTGCAGAAAAGAGTGTTATAAGGCCAGGTGGGAGCATAATCGCATTAAAAACAAACAAACAGATAAATAAATAAATAAGTTTCCACTGTAAAATGCTATTACAAGTAAAGAAACATATTACACAAACTTGATGTATTCATGTTAAAATAAATAAATACCTGATGTCTAACCTAATATATATATAATTATTTTATTATCTCACAATGTTTTCAATTTTATGTTTAATTCTTCATGCAATGCCAATGCCTAACTGTGCACTTTTGTATGTCACTAATATTAAAACTATTTATTCCACTGTTAGAAAGCCTGTTTATTTCCACTTGAATTAAATAGTTAGCATGAGCACATATTCTATAATCCCCTTTCTGGAGATAATCTGTAGTGTCCCACAGCATCCCACTCCCTCCACCAAAAGCTGTTTGTCATTAGAAGATTTAGTAAGTTTTTAAAAGGCACTACCCACACAAATGCTCTATCTATCTATCTATCTATCTATCTATCTATCTATCTATCTATCTATCTATCTATCTATCTATCTATCTATCTATCTATCTATCTATCTATCTATCTATCTATCTATCACAATAAGAAAAGTAAAATTTCTTCTTATGTTGTTGTATTGCAGTTTGTTTTATCTGTCGATTAACTTTCATCGGATAAAAAATGAATTATGTGAATGATTTTTGCTTCTTTTGTGCACCCTAGTCGCACCCACCAGTGGCCAACTCTTTGAAAAAGAAGGCGTCCTCGTTTTTATCTTGTTACTAAGTACAGCTAGCCATGGCAATATTCCTTCATTCATCATGTTTAACCAAATAAGCAAGCTTGTACAATGACATATATAACTATATGCTGATTAATATTGGGATATCTTTTTCAAAATATTTCAAACTGTCATGAGTTTGGAACTACAAACGATCCCAAGGCTCCCAAGGAAAGACGCATGTTCCTCCTTTCCTCTCTTGCCTTCTGCACTCTTTGGCTCCGCTGCTTAGCAACAAGCATTCGCGAGCCTCCGCTAGCTTCTCAGCACCAGCGTAGCAAGCTGGACCTTTAGCTTACCAAAGATAGGAATGTTTTTACACACAGTTAATGCAGTGAGAATTCGCCCAGCTTTAGGTGCTAAGTAATTATTTTTCGCCACTATAACAGGTGAAATATTTTGTTCTGTTCTCTTGTCAGACAGAAATCGTTAACGCCCAGAGGTTTCTCTCCGAAAAGTGGCTAACCTAGGCAAGGTAACCTTAGCACTGTAGTCTGGCGTCTCCACTGGCTGCGAAGAGGAACAGATCGAGGACGTGGATATGTCATTGTGGGTTAGCTGGCCGGTTAGCTGACCTAATGCTGGTGGAGAAGTTTTAACTGAATCTCACAGGTACGAAATAACCCAGTTGGGTAGTTTCTCGTTTTCCATTCATCCAGACTTGACGCGGCTGCGTCAGTTAGCTTTGAGAAGCAGTTTCTCGGTTTTTCTACACCTCCCTGTCAGCAACAGGTCCTGCCTTGACCAGAAAAGGAGTAAGATGTGGAAGAAAGAAACAGCAACGAATTACTAAAATTTAAGAGTATTAGAAATTCCCACCCAACATCTATAGTCATAGTTGCGGAAAACTGAGAGAAGGAGCATAGTTTCATATCACTGAATTGGGAATTTATTTTTTTTTTTTACTGCATTAAAGGATTGCCTTTCAGTCGCCTTAAGGCCTGGAAAAGTAACGGTGAATCTGTGAAGATGTCATTCCTCGTTGCAAAGAGGTGTATTGTCTTTCGCATGTATAATTTAAATGAAGTGTCTGCTATTTTATGTGTACATCTTTTATGCTTGATAAGTAAACCCACTTTGCTGTACACAATGATGTAAAGCACTTTGAAATGCCTTGCTGCTGAAATGTGCTTTACAAATAAAATTTGATTGATGACTGATTGAATGATTTAAAAAAAAAAAAAAAAAACAACGTACACCCTCCCTGCTGGGGCAACCACTTTCATCTGTTACTTGAACTTTTAGTATTCTTGCGAGTGAACTCTTCTTTATCAGATAAATTGCTTGATTCGTTCACATTTTGAGTTCACTTTAGTGTAGATTATGTTCGGAGGGAAAAACACTTCAATCCATTCATCCATTGTCTGTGATTTTATCAATTCGGCTTCATCAACTTTGATGACAGTGTTGACTTGCTGCTATGTGCCACCAAATATTGAATGTCAAGATGAAGAGATTATGTTATTTACATCTCCTGTCAATGGTCAAAACGTTATGCCTGACTGCTAAAGGCAGACATTACTTGCCACACAGTTTATATGACATATTTCATAACTTGAAGTTATTAAAGTTTTAAATAATGCTTGTAAGTTAAGCTAATGTCCAAACAATATTACACTAAGATATGAGACTGCAAATATCTGGGTTAGATTGTGAAAATAAAGTAATTACTGACTCCAGGAGATTAGCCTGCTTTATTTTTAACTGTGTTTTGGCTGCATGTTGTGATGCATCATGCAGCTTAATTATAGCTGCTGAATAATAATTTTCCCTACCGAACCAAACTCACTGAGGCTGTTGGACGGCCTTGTCACGCAGCAGGCTGCCAGTGTCCACTGAGAGCAGCTTTGCAACAATATGTTGTTTAGCATTGCACTCTGTCACTGCACACATATACGTGGGGAGGACAGTGTTGCCATGTAGAGCCTGCACTTTTCATCATTAATGGAAGTATAAACATGCTGATGGCTGCTTTAGATGAATTCCCAGTAGAATTTACAACATTTATTTTAGTATTCTAAATAGGGAATTACAGGTCTAAACTGTTTACTGAGTGAGTGATTATATTGTCGCTGAATTCATCAGATGAAGGTAATAAGAGGCCATGGAAGCCACTGATGTTGGCTTTGATAAATATAGATAAAGTAGTTTTTAAATACTACTTATATGTTAATATGTTTTTATTTATTTCAGAAATCTTAAGATTCTTTATTCTATACTTTGTTGTATACTATTTTATACTTGCCTATCAAATGTTTTACCTCATGTTTAAAATTAAAATGGAAATAAGATGCAAATAACTTGTGTGCCATTATCTTTCTCAGCAATAAGATTTAGAAAGTTGTCAATATTTAAAATTTTGATTAAAAAATTATCAGCTTCTTTCTGTAGTGTGGGAATATAAAATTAGTTTTATTTATATATATATATACATATATGTATATATATATATATATATATATATATATATATATATATATATATATATATATATATATATATATATATTAGGGATGTGCCGATCAGGTTTTTTCCTGCCGATACCGATACCGATCACCCATGAGGGCCGATACACAGATACCGATCACACCGATCACATAATTATTTATTTATTTTTTTTATCATAAACACTACCGGTTACATTATGTGGAAAAAGGAACCATGAATTCACCTTAATTTAGACAAAAACTTATTTTTAATAACTTTTTTCAAGAAGAAAACTAAACAAAACAGGCATTGTGCAAATTGTACTGCTATAGTAATACTATCTTTAACAGACTGAAAACATATGAAGGCTCTGAAGAGGCTAAATAATGCAAAGAGCCAAAATAAAACCTCTCAACATTGCCAAAAAAATTCAAGTATAAAAGTTAACATTCAAAGGCAAAAACAGGTTCCATAACAATAAACAATCCTGAGTTACTGAATGAAAACTTCCTGATAGCATGGCGGCTAGCTGATTACTGCTAGTTCTGAGTGGCTGTTTCTGACTGAGCGGAGTAATTATGCAGATCAGGGAGGAGATCGATTATTTTTTCAGAGAAGCGGTGCTCCGTCTGTGAAATATTACTACCTGTAGCGTAGCAGCGGTTCAACAGCGAGAGCAGAACCAGCGTCTTACATCGCAGCTCGAAGACTTAAATAATTTTGCGGGTTATTTGTTTAGCTTTCTGACCGTCATGCTAATCCGGGTGAGTGTTTGTAGCTGTGCGCTGCTTTACCTGCTATCTGATCCTCCGTATGTCTTTTTTACTGCAGTGAGCCTCGATGTAGCCAAACTCCGTCAAGTATGGCATTGTTATTATGTCGTATTAGCTTCGTTGTGTTGATGCATTTTGACGTGCTTCAATTTTCCGCCGCAACACGCATTCACTTCCCCATTCACTCAGTGCATTATAGTTCCACATCGCTTAGGATTTGTTGCTCCGCGTTTGCGCAGAGTGAAGGAAAGAGGAGACCAGCTGCACAGGCAGGCTGGAAATGAGATGATCGGTATCGGCAACAAGAGCCAATGATTGCCGATCACCGATCATGCACTTTTTCACGAAAATCGGCCCGATTATGATCGGTGACCGATCGATCGGCACACCTCTAATATATATATATATACACACACACACACACACACACACACACACAGACGTATAGTAAATGTATTTCTTGATAATGTTATCCCTAGGCCAGGAGTATAAACATTGACAAAATCTTCACTGTGTTTTGCTCCGTTTGTTTGTTTGTTTGTTTTTTACCCGATTATTTCGACCTGCCATTTCAGCTACAGATAATTAGAAATAGTTTTCAAGAATCTAGACACACTACAGATTTCTGATTGTCATTAATTTTTTATCCAAACAAATTTATATTTTGGATAATATATGGTTTTACCACAAGTACAACTTATTCTCTCAGTTAATATTTGTCTGTAAATATTGTCTTATGCCTTACGCATAGGCTATACTTGACTGCTCATATCATGTGTTAAAAGCCTACATTCTCCTCAGCGGGGCTCCATATTCTTTGTTATGAGACGTCCCTGTACTTTAGATTATATTAACACCCATAAACGGACGCGAACATGTGCTGGGTGGACAAACTACAAAGCTTTGTCAAAAAATTATTAACGGACAACTTGATATTTTACACTTCTTTCCTGTGAGCAGAAAGCAGGATAAAAATAAAAGCCTCCTGGTTTTGTAGAAGCTTTAAAATCGAGCTTTTAGTCTGTCATGCTACTAGCGAGTATAGTAGGAGGCTGACTTTTTCTCATAATCTACCTGGACCATTCCCTCCCCACCCCCCACTCATGTGTCTTTTTCAAGTGTGAATTGCGAATTTAAAGTTAAACTCTCTTGCTGACCATCTACTGGACTTGTACCAGGATGTAACAATGCAATTACTGAGTAACGAGGCATGGACTGGTATGAGGTTCTAACAGTGTGATAACCTTCAGTAAGGAGGTTATCATACTGTTCGTGTCTCAACATTATGTTGTTTTGGACGAAAAATGCAAACATATTTAAACATAACATTAACAACAAGGAGGTGTGTTGTGGTGGCGCAGGGGTTAAGCACAACCCACATTTGGAGGTCCTAATCCTCGACGCAGCTGTCGCAGGTTTGATTCCCGGCCTTGGCAACCCTTGCTGCATGTCTTCCACCTTCTCTCATTGCCCACTTTCCTGTCAATTAACTATCAAATAAAGGCCACTAGAGCCAAAAAAAATCTTTTAAAAAAAAGCAACAAGTAATTATACTGCTGCTGAAATATTCAAACTTTGCTCATAGTGGTTACTTTGACTGCCATACATCAAGCAAAAATATAAAATAAAGATCTGCTAAATCTAGCAGTTTTCAAGTAAACATACATAAGGCAGAAAAATATCTGTTTCTGACGCTTTGCTTTTATGCTTTAAGCATAGTAAGTTGATAGCTGTTAATTACTCAGGCTATCTGCTCTGGTTTGCAGTCGGTAGCTTAAAGAACATGTCACACATAGTTTGGAAACTATCATTTAAAAACAGATTTTCTATACCTGCTTGTCCCATCTTCAGCTATCATTGGGTGAGAGGTGGGGTCCATCTCAGGCCAATACAGACACACATAGGACAAACAACCATGTACTCACACACACTAAGGACAATTTACGGAGACCAATAATGGGACAGTTATGTTTTTGGACTGTTGGAAGAACCCAGAGTATTAACATTAAAAACTCTTTTCAGAAAGACCCTACTCCTGAAGCTACCAACTGCACAACTGCAGAATTGTTTCCAGTGTGGCTCCTGTCGTAGCACCTGTATGTTAAAAAAAATAAACTTGTTTCATTTTAGTTTTTTTATTTATTTAATTTTTTTTTTACTCTTTCAGTTGGTGCATGTTTGCGTCATATCGTTGAAACCACTGAGTGCAACTAAGCAAAGCAGCCACCATGTTGGAAGAGGACATGGAGGTGGCCATCAAAGTGGTCGTGGTTGGCAACGGAGCCGTTGGCAAGTCCAGCATGATCCAGCGTTACTGCAAAGGCATTTTCACAAAGGACTACAAAAAGACAATCGGGGTGGACTTTCTAGAAAGACAGATTATGTAAGCATTCTTTGTCCCTGATGCTCTTCTATGATTTACATTTAAAGTCACATAGTGAGAGTCTGAAATCATTTAATGAATTCCTGTGAATACATATCACTGTGTTGAATTGAAAGTTACATGATGTTCCCTCTTCATTGCGTTCCTCTGTAGAGTAAACGGTGAGGAGGTTCGACTAATGCTGTGGGACACCGCTGGACAGGAAGAGTTTGATGCCATTACCAAGGCTTACTACAGAGGTAAGATCCCTCTGCTGTATTACAGTTTCATGCAGATGTTTTTTTTTTTACTCCTTGAATAAAAAAAAATCAACACAAAGTACCACATAACTAATGTGGAAAGATTTTCCAGTTTTTGCAAATAAATACCTAACAAATGAAGATGCTATGGGCTGGACAACTTGTTCCTGCTGCTGGATCACCTCTGACACAACAAACCTACCTGTGCAGTGAGTGTTGAGTGTTAGTGCAGCTATTATTAGAATCAGACGGTGAAAAGAGAAGGAGGTGAAAAAGATTTGCCTAGCAATGAAACACTCATGGCAAGGCAAAAATGGAGAAGGATTGAGGTGATCAAGGGCAAACACAGGGTCACGCTGCATTTAGGTCTGTCCATTTACCCATCAGCTCTGACCAGATTCTCTTTCCTCAGTCTGCTATGTGTTCACGGTGATGCACAGTGTTAATGTTCTATAGCACACAGCGTTGTCAGTTCAAACAGACCTCCATGTCTTGTTAGGTTTAAAGTTGTCATACTCCTCCCACTTACCAATGATTGAACAGAACTTTGTGTGACGTTCAAATGTTGTTTTTAACCTAACTGTGTCAGCAACTTTCTTCCTGCAGTACCTGATGCCTTCATGATGCTGTTTGTTCAGTAATGTTCTCTCACAAACCCCTGAGACTTTCATAGGACAGTTGCATTTATACAGGTTTGAGGCAGACTTTAGTTACTAAACATCACTTCTCAATAGTTGTGTCACATTTTATTTCAAGGCGCCTGAATAAATTAGAGTATACATGTGCATTTTTACATTTTGCTCAGTCGTTTCAGTTTTTATGGTTCTGTCACCTTACTTATGGAACCAACATATCTGAACTGCAACTCTAAGCCAGATCCTAGATTTTTAAAATAATAAAAGACATTGGATGTATATTGTTGAAGGGAGTCAACAGCTTAAAAACCAATTGAGTGTGTTGTTGTGTTGCAGGTGCCCAGGCCTGTGTGCTAGTCTTCTCTACAACAGACCGCGAGTCGTACCAGGCCATCGACAACTGGAGGGAGAAGGTGGAGGCGGAGGTTGGAAATATTCCCACAGTCCTGGTGCAAAATAAAATCGATCTCCTGGAAGAAACTGTAATAAAAAAGTAAGCCCTCCATTCAGTGGAACTGAATGTGTTTACAGTTGAATGTGTAAGACAAAAGGTAATAAGTAGAAAGTAACTAGAGACATACCAAGATTTTTTATTTTTTATTTTTCATTCATTTGCAGTGAAGAGGCGGAAGCTTTGGCTAAAAGACTTAAACTGAGATTTTATCGCGCATCTGTAAAAGAGGATCTGAATGTCAATGAGGGTAAGTAATGACAATGCTCCCTCCTGGTTGGATACAAATGAAGATGCACTATTAATTATATGTAATAAATTAAAAATCTTTTCAGTTTTCAAGTACTTGGCTGAGAAATATCTCCAGAGACTCAAACAGCAAACAGCAGAGGAAACAGAGGTGATCCACTCTACAAGCAATAAAATAGGTACACAGCTTTTTTTTAAATGCTACATTTTAGTTATACATTTCATTACTTTGGGTACATTAATGATAGTTTTTTTTTTTTTCCAAAGGTGTTTTCAATACCACTTGTAGTAATGTAACCAACCAGAGCTCCAGCAATGGCAGAGAAGTCATCACTTTACGACCCAATAAACAGAGGACCAAGAAGAGTAAGAACCCTTTTGGAGGCTGCAGTCTGCTCTAGAAAACATTTCCTACAATTTAGCTTTTGATTTCAGCGACTTGCATTTCTGTTTAAGATGACATCAGTCATTGTTGTATTACCTGGAGGTAAGCCCACAAAGACTGGGAATGTCAATATAACACCATTTTCAGTTCTTCATTGATTTGATTTTGCAACTTTTGTGCACCTGTTGCTCCTCCCATTGTGATTGCCTTAAATAACGGCAACAGCTGCAGTTTTCTTTTGTGTCCCTAATAAATTCTATATTTGATTCTTAGTGGATTTTTTCCACTTGAAACTGTCTTGACATACAGAAATTTGTCCAGATGTGTAGAAGCAAAAGTTGCACTCGGACTCTGGAAACATTTCCCCCAGTATGTGAATTCTTTTTTTTAATTTTTTTTTTTTTTTTTTTACAGCTACTCATTGCTGTGTTTAACATGAATGCTGTGCGATATATTTGCATGTATTGTAAAAGATACACAGATTATTTTGTACCATATTTTTCTAGCAATTAACAGAATATGGTTCAAACTATTACTGTTTATCCCTGACAGATCCAGAGGTAAATTGTATTTTTGTATTAAGCACAACAGTGTTGAGTGATTACTATGTGCCAAATTTACTCTTAATGAGTCTTTGCTGAAGATCACATTTAAGTGATCTGGATGGAACCTCAATTTTTTTTTTTTTTTTTGAATACGCTCCTCTGAGTTAACAATTGTGAATCAAGAATTACACAAAATCATTCCTTTTATGTACACTTTTAGTAAATGTAACGTTTATTTAGATGATAAATTAATGATGCTCAACTCTTTGAGTCCTATGATATAAATTACAATTAACTATACTATATTTTCATTGCAGGTGTTGACCTTTTACATCTTTTTTTGTTTAAACCATTGAATTTATTTAGCTGTAAATACTAAGTATTGGTGACACTAAAGATTCAAGAGGAAATCATTTTATTTCTAACATTACAGATATTCAGGCATAAGCCTACAAGACTAAAACTCCACTACTTAGTGACATCTGTGGCATTAAGTCTATAACAGAATGTAAAACCATGGCTCTCAAAGTGTCACAAGCCGGCCATTAGGACAGGATATTAAAGTGTTTATGTTCTTGTCTTTGCCTGAAAGTAAAAGAACATGAGGGTATTGACCTAAGACTATGTGTACGCCTTTTTTTTTTTTTTGTATCAAGCCTTTCAGTTTTTTTTTTCCTCTTTTGCAAACCTGTTCATCAAGCACAAAAAAATTATACAATAATGTGGTATAGTCTGGTGTCATAACCAGGATTTAAGCAAACATTTGCGGTCTACATGCAACTACATCTGCGAGTCTTATGATAATACCAATGTATGCATGTTTTGTTTTTAGTTTTTACAATAAAATTCTCTCACGTATTTAATCCTCATCTTTATGAATTCTGAAAATACAAAAAAAGGTGCTTAAATGTGTTCCACAGTCACATCACGGTACTGAAAGTGCCCTGAAAGATCCAAGTTTTTTTTTTGTTTTTTTTTTTCCACATTGGCTCCATGTGAAGTGTACTTTATATAAATATATATAAAATGCATGCAAGCCTTCTTTCACATCAGTGAATGTTCAACAATGTTTACATTAACAACTAGTAAGCATTTTAATCCCATCTCTTACCGCTTGTGTGAAACTGCCTACAGTAAACCTGCAACAGAAAAATAATACTCCTTAAACCGTTTGTTTTTTTGTTGTTGTTGTTTTTCTGTTTGACATTGTTTACTTTATTAGTAACATCATGACTGAATGATTTTTGTGCACTTTATCATTTAGATGAAATTAAGTCTTAAAACAAAACGTTAATAATTACTATTCATATGTAATGTTACTCAGGTGAAATAATATCTCTGCTTTACTTGTATTCTGCTTTTCTCTCACATCGACCTGCGTAAACCAAATTGACACATTTAAACAAACTGACATGTACCAGTGTGTTGGAGGGTAAGGTATGGCGCTCAAACGTGCACCAGATGTTATGTTTGGGGAACGTGTTTGTTGGAAAATTGAAACTAAAAAAATGTGTTTTTCACTCGTGTCTTGGTGGAGTTTTTTTTCCCTCTTCTTCTTCACCCCATACTTTAAAATAGAAGAATAGAAATTCAGATTACTGATGTTTTTGTAATGTTTTTATTGAGTTGCTTTCATTAAAAATTGCTTTATGAAAACATCAGTTAAAATACACAGCATATGTGACTTGCTGCCTTCACACAAGGAGGTAGTGCATAGCATGTCCATAATCCTTCTCTGCCTAAAAGTGAAGTTTAAAAATTAAGAGTAAAAAAATACGCTACTGAATGATTGTCAATTGGAATAAACCAGTTTTAGAATAATATTCTCATAATTTATCATGCTTGTTTTTTGGCATTTGAATTCTACACATAATTTATCCAATCTTATTGTAGGAATTTAGTTTTCATTTATTCTCACACTGTTGCATTATCAAATATCATTTGGTAAACAACTCCTGACTTAATGAACATGCATACAGTTAGTGTAAACAGTACTATAAAGGTAACTGCATTTCTTCTGTCTTTAGGGTTTGACTCAGTGCCTTGCACATGTATTTATTCCTCCCAAACTCAATATTATATAGTATTCTGTTTCAGAGGAACAAATAACTTTAATGTATTTTAATCAAACCGATCAAAGTGGTGCATGATTGTGAAGTGGACGCAAATTGACACGTTTTTTCCAAATGTTTTGTTTGAAATAAAATAATATGATTATGTGTTAATCTATCACAAAACTCCCAATGAAATACACTGCTGCATGAGGTAATGCAGTAAACAGGAAGTCCAGGGGGTGTGGCTACATTTGCAAGGCACTGAATCACCGTCCTTTTCCCACAAGGATTTGCTTTGCTGCAGCATCATGAACTCCTGAAATTAAGTAAACACATAAAAGTTTGCATCAATTTTCTGTGAGGTTAGCAGAATTCAACACGAGGTTTAGCCTGTTGCTTGGGAGCCTTAGTGACCTCCGTTGGCCTTTGTGTCCTCGAGTTTTTGGTGATCCATTATCTTGATGTTCTTCTCAGCGTTTTCAGTGTTCCTCACCAGAGTCTCCAGCCTCCTCTTGATCTTCTTCTGGTCCTCCAGAGCGCAGCTGATCACTATGGCCTGAAACTTCTGGTCGATGGGGACAGGCGGTGCTTCGGTCACGCAGGCCGCGTGCAGAGCCAGCAGCTGCTGCCGAGCACCTTCCATGTCACTCAGTAACTTTTTCACTATTTCATCTATTATAGACGTGGCCTTCTGCAACGCCTCCTCCTGCTGGGGGTTCCTGATTGTGCCAATAGAGATCTCCACAGACAGGGTTCGGCCCATCAGACGGTTTGCAGTTAAATTCAACTCTTCTCTCTCACCTTGAAAATACAAGGAATCATTAAAAACGTTTTAAAACCGCTAAACCAACAATTAAATATGCTTTAAAATTTTACTTTCGCCAAATATTTCTTGGTATTTGGTCATAGAGACGACAAAATCTGACATTTTCTCATTTTACAAGTGGATAGTATGCACAGAAATTCAATCAATTGGAGAAAATTGAGTCAAGAATATGAAGACATTTGTCATAACTTAGTCACTGGAGTCAAAATTGAATGGCTGAACCCCTCACAAACCAAAAGCGCCTTGAAAATATCAGAATCTGTCATACCTTGATCAAATGTACTTGTATAGTACACTTAAACCAGCTAATTGTTAAATTATTCTGTGATGAGAGTCTCCAGAGTCTGGAGGAAGAAGCTGAGAGGAACAGAATCCAGGCGAAGTTCCAGTGTGAAGTTTCCACTAGTATGATTTAGGGAGCCATGTCATCTGCTGTTGGTTCACTGCGTTTCATCAAGTCCAAAGTCACAAAGACATCTAGGGCAACATTGTGGAGCACTTCCTGCTTCTCTCTGCCGACAAGCTTAACAGACATGCATGATTTTATTTCCCAGCAGGACTTGGTACCTGCAGAGCCTCCTTGCAAAAAGTGTCAGCTCCTGCTTGAATGGCCCTGTTATCACTGTGCTTTATTGGACACCAAACTGGCCTGACCTAAATCCCATAGAGAACTGTCAAGAGGAAGAAGAGGAACACCAGCCCTGAAAAATGCAGTTGAGATGAAGGACTACTGAAGCAAACTGGGCCTTCCTATGGTCTCGGTGTCACACCTCATTAATACAGTAAGTCATATAAAATGCACCCTCTTTAAGCACTGAGTGCAGATACTGTGCGGCACATGGACATTTCTGAATCTTGTGATATTCTATATTCCTGAGGAATAGAGTTTTGTGTTTCATCAAATGTAAGCCATAATCATCAGATATAACAGACACATTTCAAGAATATATCACTGAGTTCGTCTTTCATTCACTGAAATCTCTAAACTACTTGCTGAAATACTAATTGAGCTGTATCTTTAAATGGTGACGAAATGATCTGGATGTGAAAACAGTGGAGGCTTAGTGTTAAAGTCACTGTGGGTGGAGGACTAGTTGCTTCGTGTTCATCTATAGCTTGCTCATCGTCACGATCACCCGTGCATGAATAACCTCATTGGATCACAATGTTACAGAAAGAACAAAGCAACTGCAAAACACCAGGTTTCAAAGCGCAAACCCAGTTCCGCCCTCGGATATTTATGTTGTGTGACATTAAACTGAGGATGACTTTTTGCCCTTATGCAAGTTGCGAGAATTAGAAGCCTCACCCGGACAGATGTTACGCATTTCTTGACTGTTCTGCACGGACTGAATCATTTCCAGGATGCTCTCCCTTTCCTGCTCCATGGCTGATGCGGCGTCGCGTAAAGCCTCCACCCTGATAAAAGGCACAAACAAGCGCATTGTTGCCACTGTCAAGCCAATTAAACCACAACAATTTACAGTGAAAGAGCTCTTCTTGGGTTCCTACTCGACACAGACCTTATTCTCTAACATTTGGAGTCGTGATTATAAAGTAAAACTGTCACCATAAAGATTTAGGTGGTCAGATATTACAGTACACAAACGGAACATCGGACCGAGCTGACGTAGCGCACATGGTCTGGCCTGTTTCACTCCACCGTACCTCATTTCCAGCTGATCCAAACTTTCCAGGAGTCGCCCGGAGCGATCTGCCATCGACAGCGTCCTGCTGAATTTGCTGCAGGCAGATTCGTTCAGTTTTGCGTGTATTTTTGCCTGTGCCATGATAATATTGATGATGATGATTGTCCGCTGTGCTCTGTTAAAATCTTCCGTCCGGGAGCGCTAATGTGATGTGCGTCCAGGACTCGCTGTTCTCCAGCTAATCGTTATTCTTCGGACTGAAGCGGCGCCTCGGGGGAACATTTCCAAACATGGGCTGCAACTTCCTTCACTCGCTTGTAGAAGCTTCCCGAGGAGACCAGAGCTGCGGTTCCTAAATGTGTGGGCCGCGGACCCCTAGAGGGCCCAAGGGAACGGTCACTTGGTCAACAGATACAATCTGCTTTGGGATATAGTTTCTTTACATTTGTTTTGTAAAGGGAGCCTTTAAGTGTCCATTGTGCTTGGATGTTATGAAACTGAGTGAGGAGCAAAGTATTTAACTTTTATTACAAACTTTTAAATGGCTGTAGTAAAATATTTTGATAATTCTTCAAAGAATCCTAAAGTATCTGTTAGCTTTGCAAAAAGCAAGGGAATTTTATTTGTACAGCAAAAAGGTTTTACATGATTAGGAGGAAAATGAAACAAAAACACATTGTTGTGACAAACTAAGAGAAAACGGTGACAGCCTACACTTAATGATATTCCAGACATTAATCAAAGACAGCCCAATTTAAAGTTTTTAGCCTTGATAAAGGAACTCATAATTCAGCAAAAGTAGTTTATCCAAAACCTTTCCCTATATTGTCTTAAATTCATTATGTTATGTGACAGACGCAGAATTATTACTTATTCTTTTTACACATAAAAATCAGAGAAATTTGGCATGCAGCTAACCTAAATTTATTACAAGTCTCCTGGCTCCAGACAGTCATGTGTTTGTGGGTCTGCAATTAAGAACTAAAGAACCAAATTAAGTTTGTGTTTTTGTCAATCAAATAAAAAAAATCTGATAAAACACATTCGTTTGTGGCTGTAACATAAACAAACATGGAAAAAATTGATGTAAATGCCTTTGCAAGTTTTCATCATTTAAAAACTCAAACTCTGATGTTGTACAGCTGTCACCTGCTTAATTTTACATGCAAAGATCCAGTGTCAAATAACACGAGCATACACACACAGGCTGTACCTCCTGAACTACTATCAGGTTTTTTTTTCCTTATGTGTGATTGAACATTAATTTGTCTGAGTGTATAGAGACAACAAATTCAAATTTTATAAATATATTATTCTATGATACGGTTAAATTTGTGCCCCAAATTGCATTACCATACTTTCCTTTTCATATTAACCAATGAACTCAATTTTACTTATGCCTCATCAGAAAATAAAATGAGATACTTTTTCTCGTCTTTAAGGAAACCTAAGACATCAGATGTAGAAATAGTCAAGAATGTGGTCACAAGGCCAACTGAGGAATCTTGCAGTGTCACCGATGCCAACTATAGCACATGTGTCAACACACCAAAGTGTTTGAGGCTCCACAGGAGAACTCTTGGCAGACAGCAACCAGCTCCCACTAAAACCCCAAAACATGCAATCAGCCCAGTTGCACAAGGGGCAGCGTGTTGCCAAAACAGAAGAGAGATGCCAACGTAAAATGACGACTGCATTTATTTATTAAATCAGACAACAATGAGAGTAGAAAACTAAAATTTTCAACAGCAGATGATTTCACAGAAGTTCCTAGTTCTTAGAATTCCTGAAGACTTCGTTGTAGAGCTTCCTCCAAATCTGTACGGAAAAAAAAAAGACAAGATGAGGATTTACAGAAAGAAAAAAAAAATCACCTTATTCTTTTTAAACTTTGCACATTTGATTACTTTTGAGTATAGTCTCGGTATGACTAGCATCAGATCGAATGGCATCGGTTTTAATGTAGACATAATTAGATCAATTGATTCTGAAAAAGCTCCATTTCTGATAAAGTGCAATGCAATACAAACAGCTAGAACTGGTGTTTAGGTGCAATGAACAGCTCCAATCTTCAGACTTTTACAGTGACATAATACTTTGATTTGTGCTCAGCTAGCAAGGAGGAAAAAAATGCCTCTCCGTTACTTTCAGTCCTTTACAAGCTCATTGGACATTTTTTGTATCACTGGAAAACGCAGAGAGAATGAAGCAGCAGGATTTAGAAAGTTAATTAGAATAACCAAAGCAGGACTGTGTCAATGGTCAGAGTACTGAGAGAGAGAGCTACCAACTGAGCTGACAATTACATCAACATGGAAAATGCAGTAAACCTTAAGAATTTAGAAAAAATGACAATGTATTATTTATGTATTATTTACATATTATAGTAAAAGATGATTTAAACATAAAAAAAGAGAAAATCTTGAGGTGTTTTATAAGTTTATATTCTTTTAACAATGGCTTCATCCAAGTAGCACAAACTTAAAAATGTCAACATCATCATTTCACACCACATCATGTTAAAGTAAAACTCATTTACTCTAATAATGGACAGACAGAGCAGCAGGTATCCAGAATAATATTCTTCATCAAACTTGAAAAAGATTTTTAAAAGACAAAAGAACGCATACAGCATGCTTCATGGATAGCTTCTGCAAATTGCACAACAGGAAGAACTACTTGACAAACATCCAGGCATAAAAATCAGTCTGGTTTTCTGTAATGGCTGTTGAAAGAGCTTTCAGTTAAATACATACTAGAGCAGTGAGGACTGACTTTCCCTGAAGAGTCAAATAGGCTCTTTACGGGATTCAGGTCAGTGGAAAAGCTCCGACTATTCTTTGATTTTTCCCCCTCAGGAACAAGCATACAGCAAAACAGTGGAGTCCACTGACCCAATAACACAGGTCTCCACAAACTCAACTAGTGGATGTAGAAACTGACCCTGGTTTAGTTTAAAATGTTGCCATGGTCACAATAAGGATGCAAGTGTTTTAATAAAAATAACTGTCACAAATTAAAGCAGCTACTCAAGCAGCAGAAAATATTTGTGTTAAGCTGTCATAAGCATATTTAATTCAGCCTTTTATCATTCAATTAAAGCATAACACTTCTAGTATTGTCCTAGACGACTACCCTCATTTACAGACACAGTCAGTTATAACAATGAAAATTTCAGAGTAATGTTATTGACATCTTTACTTCTCAAACGCCCAGCTGGTATCTGCAGAAGGTCGCTGACTCACGACTGAGCAGAGTCCTGCTGGAAGACTCTTCCTTTTAAAAGGGAGACGTTGCTTTTCACTGTCACCATATGTATGATTAGTTTTTATTCCAGAGCAAATAGATGCTCTGGAATGGAGTCAATATACTGAAGACACATTTACAAATAAATACTCTTCGGGTAATTGCAGCATAAAAGTTCACCATCAATAACAGAAACAAGGAGAGTTATAGTCTACACACCCAGGATCTGAAAGAAAAACAGTTTCTAGCTGTATTATAAAGCTGTCATAACAGATCCTTCCAATAGGAAAATACTCATCACATTTCCTATTAGAAAATAGGAAATGTTAGTCTTGAGACTAACAAGTTTAGTCCTATTTTAGTATGAACACATACCAGCAGACTCTCTTGCAGCCTCTCTTGCTTCCTCTGCGCTCAAAGACAGCGCACGGCACATTTCTTCATCTATTTGCTCTGGAATAAAAACAGAAAAAAAGCAACTGATTGATTCTAAAAATTGTAATCAATTACTAGGAATTTGGTACAGACAGAGCAAGTCAATTGCAGGGTTGCTTTCACTTCCTGAAAATCAAAAGGGCTTCAACACAGAGCATTAAGTTTGCAGATAAATCAATCTGCAATTTCAACTGGCATTTTGCAGCATCCAAACAAAATCAGACTGGCCTGGCTGAGGAAAATGAAAACAGACTTCACATATGTCTGGCACATATTTTTGGTAGTAAAAATAGTTTTTCTTACAGTAACTGTAATGGCCAGTAGCTTGTTTACCTTCATGAGCTTCTGGTTCATCATTGACTTTATTGGTGCCTAAAATCTTCACCAGTGTTTCGTCTTCAATCTCTGTACAAAGCACAAACCAAGATTGAAATGCGGTACAAAAAATGTGAACAAACGGGAAACGAACCGATTTACCGTCACTTCCTGAATTGATCTCCACAGCATTGATTATTTTTACAGTTTTGGGGTCCGGTTTTGAATCCCTCATGCACTCCCGGGAGCTAAGGCATGGCTCCAGTGTACAGTGCATAGCATGATAATGTTTATGAAACATTGGTACACTGCTGAAGCTCTCCTGGCACTCTTGGCACACTACGTCAAAGGTTTTGCCCAGGTTCAGGGCCGCATGTTTTGTGTGGATATGACTCTTCATCTGTGCATAAGAGGGAACAGACACGCAGCAGGGCGCGCATATGTACAGACATCTTCCTTCTGTCGCGAGGTTTCTCATGCACTGGGTGTAAGTGGCTTTCTTTTTCTCTATGAATCCTTCTCCATCCATACAAGGACATACATTCTGACGGGTTTCCTCAGCAGCAGGAGGCTGAACAACTTCAGGCTCGTCCATGCAGTAGTAGTCCTTACTGTGAAGATTCCTGTAGTGACCCACAAACTCGTCCTCGGTGTCAAACTGCATGCTGTCGCACAGGCCACAGAAGAGGGAACTTTTTATCTGCCCGCCGTGCTCATTCATGCAGTGTCGCCGCACGGTGGATTCTTTGAAGAACTTCTGTGGACAGTGTCCACAGATGAATCTCTGGAAGCTGTGACTGCTCATATCGCTGCAGTGTTTGAAGACGGCCGCTTCTGACTCAAAGACGTCTTCGCACATCCTGCACATCCAAGTGTGTCCCGCTGTCGAAGACGGCGTCTCCACCGCGTCCTGCCGCAATTTGGAAGCAGAAGGCGAGGGCAATGAGACTTCGACGCTAGTGGAAGGTTTGGCCTCGAGGTTTGAGACGAGGTCAAAGGGAACCTCTTTCTCTGTGAGGTAGGTGTGTCCTCTGTGGACTTCGGAGACGTGCAGCAAGATATCTTCGTGCCGGGGGATTTCCACTTTGCACTTGCAGCAGAAGAACAGGAAGTTGGAGAGGTGGGCTCCGCCGTGGAAACGGCTCATATGTAGGCGAGCAATTGAAGACTCCCCCATGTGTTTGCCACAAACGCCACACTGGTGGAAAATCTGGTTTGCAGCCAGGAGATGCTTACTAGCGTTGGCCTCCTCAGAAAACTGCAGGCCGCATTCACAAAACCAAGCCGCCACCAAGATCCTGCTGCTGCTGCCGTCGTTCACGCCTGGGCTCAATCTTTGTCGTTTGGCTGGAAATCCATGGCGGTCACTCCATTCCTTGTTTCGTTTCTGAAACTCAAACTCAAGGCCGGACGATATTCTTTTCTGATGGTTCTCTGCTTTTCTTTGAGTTTGTTGCATTTCAACAAAGCGACTGTACTGAAGGAGCGCTTTCGCCATTGTTTGATTGACCTCGACTTTGTGTAGCATCGACTCTTCATGTCTTTCAATTTCAGCCTGGTTGAGAAAGATTTCAGAGCACGGAATGCACTGGCCTCGGACTTGGAGCCGTTTCATAATGTCCACTATGGTTTTGTCGGACTTGGCCACAGCGCAGCCTTGCCTGCAGTGCACACTAGAAGAGAAACATCAAGAGTAACAGCTAAATAAATAAATACTGAAAACATCAATGCAAACAGTGCCTTGCAAAGATAGCCAGACTGCTTCAAAACGTTCTGAGTTGATGCATTATAGCCACAAACTATGTTGTATTTTATTGGGAATTGCTTGAAAGACCATCAACATTTAAAATGTACGGAGCCATTTTTGTCCTCATCTCTCCCAAGTCTGTCTGAAGCCACAAAGCAACATGAGCCATTGAAAAGAGAGAACTTGATGAGTCTATAAATGCCAACTTTGTTTAATAGTTTAATTTTTATTTGTTTATGTTTTGTATTTCTTGCACCATTATTATTTATTTGTTTGGAAAAAACGGCTAAAGAAAATTCAAGGGATAGCTTCGCAAGGAATTGCATATGTGGAATTAATAAAGTCGCGACAAAACCTACTTGAAGTGAGCTTGAGCTGTCTGATGGGAGATCAGCACTTGGTGACATAAGGAGCAGCGGACCTTGAATGCCACATCCTTACACAAAGCGATGAGACGGTCCTTCACATGATGTGGGACCGGAACCGGCTGCGCTGTTCCTTTCCTTTCTTTAACAAGAAAGTGAAAGAAGTTCAACGAAAACTTGATCATCAAATTTTAAGTTTAAAGAAAGTATGTATACAAAGTCCAACACAAATGTAACAATAAGAACATCGTGCTGCCAAATCAGTTGTTAATTAAATCAATAAGCCTCACCGGTCATAACGAGAGACTCAGTGAAGTGGTTTTTGTCTGACATGTGCTGAAGACACTCGTCTCGTAAGTTAAAGAGGAGGAAGCAGGCGGGACAGGCAAAGCAAACGACCCGCTGATAAGTTTGATCCAAGCTGTGACTGTCAGTGCTGGACGAGGAGATCTAATAATGAAAAGCAAATACATTTTAAATTTGTCAGCAGAATATCCACCATCAGCGACTTCACTGAAAACACACCAACCTTGGATTCAACGTGTTTTTTCCATTCTTCCTTGGTCTGAAAGCGCAGACAGCAGGCAACGCAGGCGAAGAGCTCGGATGGACTTCCCCTGAGGTGAATTGTTGGGTCACATGGAGAGTGATCAAACCTGCAAAACATTTGCACAAAATGACCCCCTTATGTACGTGGCAAAAACTACACAAATAGTCCTGTAGTGAACAGAGCGGCGACATTACCGCTTCAAGTGGCCATCGAGGAGGGAAATGTTCTCGTAAACACGACCGCAGTTAATTACTGGGCAAGTGTGACCAGTTGAACTGCTTCTAGGGAAAGCGGCATGAGTGCGTCTTCTTCCTGAACCGGCACTGATCACTCCAGGCTTAGGGCCTGAATAGACACAAAAAGCATAATGATTATTTATATTTAACAACGCACAGAGATCAATAGAGTAAAGCGATTTATATTCCAAACAGTTCCAGATTTGTTTGGAATATAGATTTACCTGGCATCCTTAACCACATGTCCACACAGCGCTTTGCTTCCATGCTTACACCATTTGCTGATGAACCAGCCAACTCTTGCTGCCCATGAGCTTTTTGTAAGATTTGTTTTTCCTAAAAGAAAAAAAAGGAAAAGCAACAAAGGTATGACAACAAGCACAAAGTTGTGAAAACCAAGAAAGACAAGTACTGACTGTGCAGCATTGCTAATTTATAGTTGATTGGAATTGTTTATTCTACGCTTTGGCCACTGGAGGACACTGTTTTCACTGTCTTTGTTGTATCCAAAAAAAAAAAAAAAACAGGTGAGAAATTATAATGGATACTTATTTTAATTCTGTTCTTTGATAAACAGGAAAAAACAATTGTAGTAAAAATATCATTATTGTTATTTCAAGCATTATCCAAATGTTTTTTTAAATTTTTATTTCAAGATAAACCTCAAGAAAGGCAGAAAGAGGTTATTGGGAACATTTGGTTTCCGTTATACCTTTGACTCTCTATAACTAAGCAACATGATATGGTGTGACTTGGCAATAATCATACACACATCAAAAATCTAAACTTTTTAAGATGACATGAAAAAGCAATGTGTAACAGAAAAGTAACACTGCACAGAATCCTGAACATGCTACCCCCAACAGGAAATACGCTGGTGGCTGCAATGAAATGGTTTAGATCAGAAGCGGAAAAAACAGGAAAGTGGTGTTTACAGATTCATCCAATCTGACTGTGTAAAAACAGCTGGACAGAGATTTAAAACTCCAGATATGAAACAGAAAGTTAGAAACACCCCCCCCCCCCCAAAAGACCTACAGCTATTAAAGAATTTAATGAAGAGTTATGACTTGGGGTGGATATGAATTTAAAGATTCCAAGTAGTAATATTACACTACAAGGAATCATATTTGCAATGCAAAGGAATTCATACTGTAAATCTTTACATTTACTGCGTAAATCTTTATATTTTCTGTTTAAAATACAGTATGGCGTGTGATTATTAGGCAGAAAAAACATTGAACTTTGTTCTTTAAGGTCTCACCTTAAATGCTTTACATTTATCCGCCCTCTCTTTTTTCTCCTGGGCCACCTTAAGTGCCAGTCTGTCAAGTGTGGACGTTACACGAGCTTTGTGTCTGTTGATTTTGTCTTCAACCTAGGAATTTTTTTTAAAAAGATCACACTTTTAGAAGTTTGTATTATCACTTACCTATTTTGTCACCCACCATGCCAGCCAGTGACGAGGACCCTTCATCCTCACTGTCACTCAGCAGGTCAATGCATTCCAGTACTGGTCTAAAAGGGCCCTCCTGAAGGAAGAACATAGCTTATCATCACAGAAAAACACAACTCCACAAGAGATCTATGCTGGAGCTTTATGTGCTTTATTACATTTAATAGAAATCATTTGACTAAGTAGCATTAAAATAAAGATTAATTCATGAGATTAATTAAATAAAACCCTACAATCATAAATGAAAGAATGTAGAACTGACGGGATTTTCTGATAACAGTGCAATGGCTTAACAAAGCTTTCAAATAATGCTAAACGACAGACAAATGGCAACTTCAATAAATTAATTGTGTTATCATTTCAAAACTGCAGCACTCTCAAAAGCTAATAAAAACGTAAACGTGACCCACCGATACAAACTCCACTTCTTCCAACTCATCGTCATCGTCTAATGGGGTTGGTGAAGACATTTAGCTTGGAGGGGAAAAAAACAACAACAACAAAATTTAAGCCAGAAGAAGAAATTATGTACATAAGCAATAGTCTAAATAATATACAACTACCAGGGGCTTTTGCAACATATTAGCTGGCAGAATTAGAGCATAATTCAATCTGTGCTCACCATTTAAAACAAGTGTTGTTGAAATATAACCTACACCCAACAGGGGCAGACATGAGCCGGCGCGACAAAATGCCATGTTCAAGTACTTACCTGAATCGAATATAAAATGCTCTACTTTGCATTTCTTAGATCAAATCCATATTTTAAACACATTTTGCATTGTCCTTTAGGTGGACTACCACAACATGTCAACTGTACAAATGCTTACCACTTGCTTAACAACTTTAAAGGTTGGACAATCCCAAACGTTGGGACATTTGTAAGCCTTATTAGCCTTACAAGTAGCTAGTAAGGCTAGCTACCTGAGAAGTGCAACAATAGCAACGTCTTGATTTCGCTAAAGTACTCCACAATCACAAAAGTGACTGTTTTTTCCCCCAACATACAGATCAAACTGAATAGCTCGTTTACCAAATTTCTCCTACTGGCTTTTCCGTTTGCAGGGTGGCGACTAGCTCCTGCAAGACTCCAAATCAACGTGAACGCAGCTAATCCAGTCTGCTACGTCATGACAAGCTTGTGCGCTTCTTTCTTATTGCGGGGTGTGCCGGACAGGCGGGGACTTTTTTTTTTTTTTTTTTTTTTTTTTTGTCACAACTTTACGGTATCCACCCATGATGTGCCAGCAGTTAAATCGTATAAATGTATTTATATTTTAACAGAGTCATGTCAAAATTTAGTTAATCCCCTCTGAGGTATTTTATCTCCTGTCAGTACAGCAGTTAACTAACCACTCATCTTTTGCAATGAACTCCAAGTCTTTTAGACAGTCTATAGGTGCGTTTTTGGTGGATTCCCAAAACGCAAAACTTGAATTAGCAATTTTATTTGTCGATTCAATTTTTACATTTTTCTTATGTGAATGTGCAACTAACGTCAGTATCACGACAAACCACGCAGTCACACAGCCTAATTTAAAACTATCAGAACTGAAATTTGCTCGTTTTTAGTTCCTATTTTATTAGCTTATTTAATTGAGTCAAATTTCTGTGGCTGTGTTTGCAATTTTATTTGTTTTATCGAAACTGGTCTCTCTTGTA
Organism: Poecilia mexicana; assembly: GCF_051168715.1. Lineage (NCBI taxonomy): Eukaryota > Metazoa > Chordata > Actinopteri > Cyprinodontiformes > Poeciliidae > Poecilia > Poecilia mexicana. The sequence continues at coordinate 18,842,345 of NW_028263384.1, read as the reverse complement.
AGAGATCTTAGATCTCATTTAAATGATCTCAATGATGCCACTCATGGCCTCCAAGCTCTTCTCTTGGATATGCTGTCAAACGTCAGAATAACTTCCCACATGTCTGGGCTCGTTTCCTAGGAGACGTGGGACATTGTGGCCAGCTTCTGTGCTATTTATGTCTGAGTCCCAGTCTCACCATCACAATTCACTTTGATTAGGCTATAATCAAAGTCAAATGGGCACATTTTTTCTGTAGCCTCATGGAGCAATCAGAGGTCTTCCATACTTTACTTTTGTGATAATACATCTGCTCCTCATTTCCTGTTTGACTCTCATTTTACAGCAGAGAAATTACATCATCCAAACCTTATAATCAGCGCTGGATTATGACCAGAAAAGGTTTGTATGTGTTGCCTTCCCAAATTCTGAAAATGCTAGAATACAATCCCATTTTACGTATATTATTTACCAGATAGGTATTTTTTTAGGACATCAGTATGTCACAAACTGGAAAGTCACAAACTATTACCAAACAATACTAATAGAAAAGCATTCATCATTTTGCATCTGAACTGGGCTGACACAACGTGACTGACACAGATATCCATCCGACCGTCCAATAGGACAGTGTGAAATATTGCAGCGTTATCCTGGTGGGCAGGCCACTCTGCAGCAGACGCAGCGCTGCCTGGGATAAATCTGCTGACTCTCCCTGCCCCTTGTGGAAATGAAATAAATAATAAAAGATGCGCCTCTCTGCTGAGTCATGCGTTGTGCCTCGCAAAAATGATATCTCTAGCCTGGACTGTCCACTTTGACCCTGTGCGCTCTTAACGTTTTGCAGTGTGATGCTCCACGTATGCCAGCGAACGCCTTTTCGCCGCATCCCGAGCTCTGAGTGGTGGAAAGGCGCACAGGAGAGGAGGCAACTGTCTGGAGCAGAAGGAGCTGTCCTATATTTCGCCCTATGATGATCGCTGCGGCGTTTTTGGTCCTGCTAAGGCCATACAGCATTCAGTGTGTGCTGTTGCTTCTGCTGCTTTTGCTCGGGACTATTGCGACGATTTTATTTTTCTGCTGCTGGCATCGCAGGCTCCGAAATGGGAAACATCCTATGAAATCTGTGCTCTCCGGTGGACGCTCCAGGAGTCGCGGTGAGTACAGCGCAGGCCAGCCGCATCTCATCATCCCTAACTGCTTAGTCCACATTATTGTGCATGCTGTTTTCTGCATTCTTGCGTTGGTAATTAACAAGCATTACACATCTGAGGATTACTGTGCAGTTTCACACTTTAAACGAATGTTTGATCAAAGTCTAATGCAAAATATGTTATCTGTTCTGTAGTTGGTCTCCGAACGCATCATTTTCGATCGGAGGTAGGTTAACCTTTCACATTGTTTTGTCATTAATACACTGAGTAAAGTTTGGTCAAGTAGGCCACTTCTGAAATCCAAGAGCTTCACAAAGTTAGGTTCTTTGAACTTTTTCCCGGGACTGCATGACTATTTCAGGCACTGTAAATGTGCGCAATGCGCAACCATTATCAATAAATAATGTTGGCGAAGAGGTTTTGCAGTTTAAATGAATTAAGACTTTGCGTGTGCTCTCATAATTGTCAAACACGAGGTGCAACTGAACCAACAGAAAGCCTTTTAACGGTGTAATCCAGGCCAGATAAAAACCAAAACAACATATTAATCTAGATAATGTATTTTTCTCGCTTGCTTTTCACTCCAAACAAATCATGCAAATTGTCTAAATCAAGTGTGAAAAGCTGCCTTAGTCTTACATCAGGATTGCTGTGTTTTGCTGGAACTTTCTGACATATGGAAGACGTGGTTTCAGTATCTCTGGAAAGTAATATATTTCTGTAATGATAGTACAAACTGATGTTTTCCATCCTTATTGTAATAAAAAAGTAGGAGCTGGTTTAACATGGTAGGTCATGTTATTGAACCACCTGGATTCAATATGAATCCCCACTGACTCAGTTCAGTTCTCATAGGGTATCATATTCAAGGACATCAAGGCTGTTGTGGACCTTCAGTGTTGTTAAGTCATATCCTTTTGTCTCCTAATAAACCTCTAGATCAAGGTGCAAAAAGCTTTATTTTCATTTTATTGTTTGTTATTTATGAAACAAAAACATGTACTTAATTTTGTTTCAAGATGAATTCTAAGATTTATACAGTTCTCCCTGTTAAAATTCCATATGTCTGTAACAAAGGACATAATAAATGATAACATTTTTTAAAACACATGTAATAAGACATGTATCCCATACAACTCAATTGTGTAGAACACATGGAAGTCAAGCAAATATCTTTCATTAATGTGTTAAAACAACCTTTGATGCAATTTCTGCATTGAGACTTCTTTGTTATAAATCTGTAAGCATCTCACATCTTGACTTGGCAAATTATTATTAGTCACCTCTGCCTGCAAAACTTCTAAAAATCAAATATGTTCCAGATTGTTGGATCCCCTCACATTCTTTCTGTCAGTTTTAGTTCTTGACAATTATTGACCCATACCAGAGCTTTACATTTTGTCTCATGAGGTCATTTTATGTTTTTAGTGATTGATGAAATATCTCTTCATTTGTGGCTTTCAATGACATAAAAGTTTGGGACCAAATTTAAATAATAATTGGACATATTCCTAACTTATTTCACTTTAGCAAAATCTCAGTTCCATCTGAAGATAAATAGACAAAATAACTTCATAAGATTTTACTGCCACCAACATATTCCATGAATCTAGTGTTTTTGTCTGTGAGAAGCAGTTACTTGCATAATCCCCACCTCTATCTGTTTCAGTATTTTACATTTTTGATTATTTACTATCATTTATTTATTTCCTCAGCTTTTTCACAGCCGTTTCCATTCCTGTGTGCAGCTTGCTCATCCCGCCCTCGTCTCTGTGTTTGGGTCTCTGCCAGTCATGGCAGTGCAAAGTGTTTTTTTGTGCCAAGCCTACTACTTGAAATTATGGCCTAAAAATTCAAGTTAGGTCTCATGAGTCCACTCCACAAGGTTTTAGGAGATTTTAGAACAGCAAGAACAGGTAATCTTAATTTCAACAAGACGAGTGTCGCTATAGTTGTTGCGGGATGTGAACTTAAGAAGACTGAATGTTGAAATCTGATCAAAAGGTTCTTCAACAAAGTACATTTATGCAACCAAGTAACTGCAGTTTTAATTTTTCACATTTGTCTGAAAAACAATTAGAACTCAGGATTTTTTGCATCCCTGAATGTGAGACAGTTTCTGTGTTGAATGTTGTAACATATGTGCCTTTTTGACATTTCATTGTTTTTCCCAGGGTTTCAGACACAGTCCACGTCACTTAAGAAGGACCGTGCATGCCCGAGTGACGGAAGAAAAGCCCAGTCTGGTCGAGGTTCCAGAGAGTGAACCCGATGTATCCTCGACCGTGAGAAAACGTAAAGTCAAGAAGAGACTCCCGCCAGAGTTTTACCAATCTGTGCAAGTCACTCCCACTCGTAAAGCTGTAGGTATCCCTCCCTAACGGTAACCATCATTAACACAGATGATGAGGTGGTGCAGGTTATTTGATTTATCCGCTACTGGGGTCCACTGTGTGCTTTTGAACATTTAAGATCTTTAAAAAAAGGTTTATTCAAAGGGCTTGCATATGGGTGTGCTTTTGAACTTTGATCTCTACATAGGTAATCTCTGGAAAGCTATTATGGGTAAGAGTTATGTGACATAGGAAGATAAAAAAAAACTGCCATTTCATTAAATTACGAGTGATCTTCTAACATATACAACTAGCAATTGTTAACACAACATACAATAAAGCCCCTTCTGAATAATTTTAGGGGATATTAATGAAATAAATGCTATTTTCTTTTGAGGAACTGTGACAGAGAGAAAACGGTATTTTTAAGAAGAAACCAGAGTGAAACGTGTGTAAGTGGAAGTTTTGAGTAATAAACATTTTTGATTGAGAATCAAATTTCAAGTTTATACTTTTATACAACAAATGTCACATAGCTTCTCATTGAAATGGTTAGAGTTGTTTCTTGCCTGCTACAACTTTGCGGTTCAAATTCAAAATAATTCATTTTTTTAGTGATATCTGTTCAGTTTATTCAGTCCTCTTGTTCAAGATGGTACCTGCTATCATTCCAGCCATATCTGTTCATTTCAGTCCTTCAGCTTTAATTGTAAACATGATATACCCTGCTTATGTGCCAAATAGCTCAAAGGTTTTATTCTCAGCAGAGCGCTTTATCTTTTCAGAATGTGTGGTCAAAAAGTTAAGGAGAGACAGAACCCATCTCCTGATCAGAAAATAATTGCTTGTTTTTTTTTTTTGTCTAGCTGGAAAAGCACAAAGAGCTCGAAGCATTTGGAATTATTGGGTGTGGACACGTTGGTTTCTTTGGAAAGTTGGGTGTTTACCTGCTGCTTTAATCTGAAAACATTTCCTCCAGCGAGAAAAGATCTTATACAGATATATTATACCATTAAATATTTGTATGACTGCTACTTAGACATATTTTCACGTATAACAAATATTTGAAAAATTTCATATATTACACAAAAACTACTTACCGCTTTCACACTGCAAATGTCATTCATTGGGATTTACGTGATAGACCAAAACATAGTAATGCATAATTTTAAAGTGGCTGGAAAGTTATAAAAGATTTGATGATTAAAAAAAAAAGTCTAATAAGTGTGGTACTTAATTGTCAATAATTTGCAGAATCAAAGCTTTAAGTCTTTTGGGGAACATCTCCTTTGGTTTTGCACATCGAGACACTGAGACCTTTGACACTTATTTGCAAATTAGCTCCATCTCACTCAGACTGAATGGAAAGCATTTGTGAAAAGCTATTTTTAAGAATTACTAAGATTCTTCGTTAAATTTAAGTCATTCTAATTAATATTTATGCTTTGAGCAAAAAACTTTCTATTGCAGCTCTGGTTTATGTTTTGTGAAGGTGAACTTCAACCCTCTTCATATCTATTCTGCAGTAGTTTTAGTTGTGATCTCTGTCAAATTTTCTGTTATGTTGGAAGTGACTAATAGTTCAAAGGAACCTATTGATCTGTGTAGTCCTATATGATAACTGGGGATCACAGGGACACATATTGGTTTTTAATCATTGCAGTCTTCAACAAACAAGATCCAGCATAGATGTGCCAAAGCTTTTTTTTCTTTCTTTCTTTTTTTTTTTTTTTACATAATTTTTCACTTATTTTACTTTAAACCAAGCAATAATTTCTATAAATTGACCATAAGTGTAACAAACAGATAAGTGGCAGAACTCTTGACCTAATTGTGCAAATAAACATCAGCAAATTTGTAAAATCACAAGAGTCCCAAGATGACCAAACATATTTTAGCATGTCAGGATTCAGCCTGAATCAGAAAAAAAAAGTAATTTGTATAATTAGGCTAATTATCATCCCACCCTTTTTTTGTGGTACAGTCCTATATTGTCAAGATGACAGATTTACAGTGGTCGTGTCGATAAGAACGTGTCTCCAGCCTTTAATCTGTTTAACTGGTCCAGACCAGTGCAAAGGAGCTAACGACAACACATTTTATTGACAGGAAGTGAAGCCGATGCAGACGTGTCTTATTTCATGTCTTGCTCTTAAAGATGTTCGCTGCCTGCATGAATCTTGTAAAAAAAAAAACTAAATGTTTTACCAAACGAGGATGAAAACTTTGTGCTTTCTTTCATGTTTTACCCACAATGATTTTTCTTTTAAAACTTGCCAACCACAGAGTAGAGACTCTGCCAAGTAACAGTAATCTAAGGCCACTCCCTGGAGAGAAATGAGTCATTGTGGGGTGGTTCTGTGATCTTTCTTGTATCCTTGCTTCTGCAGGGATTTTGTGCACTGTCAGATTTACTCAGGTACATTTTCATTTACCCCTAGAAAAACAATGGATCTTAAGCCGCATGTCCTTTCACTTTTTCTTATTCTGAATAAGCGGAAGTATGGTCATAATATAAACGCAACATAAAGCTGCCTCTGCAGGACTTGGTTTTCATCTGATGAAACAGGAGGCAGTGATGCTGCTATTATTAACAAAGCGTTTCTATTTTAAACGAGAAATGATTCTGCGTGGCCCTGTTGAAAAATTTTTCACACAAACAATCCATCTAGTCTATTTATAGATGCAAAAGAACAAAAGTGGATAGAAATCCCAATCTCCTATTTTGCAAATATGTGTCCCTGAAGTCTAAAAAAAAAAAAATAACATATATATGTTAACTGTTGTGGATGCACAAAAAGAAGATGTGGCTTTACTAGTCTTTTAAATTTATGTTTTATGAATTTTGTTTTTAAGAATTTGTAAAATATTTACAAAAGTTTGAATGTTGCGCCCATTTTTAACCAGAAATTATTATATGTTGAATGTTTCATTCATTGTATTTTATTTTATTTTTATTTCATCATCAAGAGAGTCTGCACAGGGGACTGTTCACCCTATGTTTATTTTTCCACTGATAAATGTTTTTCAGCATCATTTTTGTAGGGGTGCACTCATTTATTTGCACCGATTTCCTTCATTTTGGGAGGCAGGTGGTCAGCTTGGAAAGCCCTCAAACTTATCTACCTCAACAAAGGTCTAAAAATCAACCACTGTTCTCTTATGCTCTCCAGAGAGAGAGGTTTGACTGATAGACAGGCCCACCAGTTCATGTCTGCGTGCTTGCAGTTAACTCACCAATACCAACTCAACCACTTTATTGTTAATTTAAACAGCATTCCAGACAAAAAGAATAATGGTACGGAATCGGCAGGTCAGGCATTTTAAAGATTGCTGATCGGTGTTCGGCCAGAAACCTGGAATCAGTGCACCCCTACATATTTAAAAAGAAATGTAAGTAATAACAATTTTTTGACTGATAGCTTTTATGTTTTTGTAATACCTTTTGTGAGATGCTTGTCTCATTTTTATTGATAGACTTTTTGATCAGCCAATAGATTTTCTTTCGAAAAGTATCCAATTATTGAATAAAACCTCAATCGGTTCAATTTTCAAAACTTAGTAAAATAATAAAAACAAGTTAATTATTTGTGTTGCTCCTCCAAACCTCTGGGCTTGATGCTACTGCCCTGGTAAGCCCTTGTTAAAGTCCCTGATCACCAGGCAAATGTGTGAACGTGATTGTACAAGTATAATTCACCCAACCCTCCTCCTTAGGGATGTGTTTGCCTTTATTTGTTCTGTTGCTCAAGCTGGGGAGTGTCAAGGTGCAGCAGGAAATGACTACAGAAACAGAGGCTTTCACCCTAAACTTTAGCCGATGAGTAGCCAAACTTAAAGAATCTTAAAAGAACCAGTGAATTTTGGAAACAGAAATCTTCATGTGCAACTAAACTTTTCTCAGGTAACTATCCTATCATATAGGTGAAAAGACAAGTTAGTGCGTTCTTTGTGCTGAACCCTACATTTTGTTGTGGAATTACGGCTGTCACCATTGTGAACGCAGCGTGTTTCTGGAACTTATTGTACCCTTTATGAGGGGGATGTTTACAGCCACCAGCTTCCTTTGTGTAAGAGATGGCGCTCTAACACCGCCGTCAGAACCGAAGCAGCAGCAGCTGCTGCTGCTGTTGGCTGCCGGGTATGACGCGCAGACACATGCAGTCTTGCTCTCCCATCACGGTCTAGCTCAGCTCAGCCTCGACACACAGCACCCACCGGCATCATCCTCTGTCGGTCCTCAGGAGATCTTGCATCACTCCGCATCCCTGATGCTGCCTTAAGGGGGAAACAGAGTCCGGAGCATCCCTGGAAGGGTGTGGCACCCCTAAAGTAAATTACTGAAGGGGGAAGCTAATGATGCCCGAATAGGATTATATATATTTTTTTCTTCTTCTTCTTCCAGCTGACAGGTCTCCATGTATACTGTGGTAAGTCTTAGACTTGACCTGGCGGGGGAGCTAGACGCTATTGCATTTCGTCTTGCTTTTATTTGGCTCAGTATTTTATTGTTTTGGGTCGCTGTGAACTGGTGGCCCATGTCACTCATAACATGCACGCACATTACGCACCTTGACCAGTCATGGTGAGAGAAATGCGATCACAGCCTGGCGGTGTTTTCTCTCCTTTTAGCCTTTCATCTATGTGTTCGTGTATATGCGTGTGCGCGCGAATGTGTGTATAATCAAGACATTGTTCGTTTCCTTTTGTCTCACAGAGCTCTAGTTCGGGGAACCCTTCCCTGCACTGTTCCATGTCTTCCTCGGCAGACATCTCGGACGAGGATGACTACAGCAGCTTCAAATCCGGATCGGCGTCGCCGGCACCCGGCGACACTTTGCCCTGGAACCTGCCGAGACACGAGCGGTCCAAGAGGAAGATCCAGGGAGGATCCGTACTGGATCCAGCTGAGAGAGCTGTGCTCAGGATCGCAGGTGAGGGACGCGCACCTTGTTAAGTTAGAGAGAGATCGAGAGAGAAAACAAAACAAAGACTGAATGAGGAATAATGGGATTGATGTACGGGTATGTTGTTGTTGATGTGCTCTTATATTTAGGATTTTCTATGGATTTTATTTTCAACGTTGAACGTCAATGAAACAATAAGACCTTTAAGAAATCAGGTTGACAGAAACGTGATGAAATGCAGGCGAGCTGTCTTTACCGCACCTAATCGTTTTATAGTGTTACTTTGACACCGCTTGATATCGTAAAATTGTCGACATAACTGCATCGTCCGGGCTCAATTAAAGCTCATAAAGATCTGTTCTGACAGTAAAATCCCAGTTGATAAACCGCAAAATAAACAGAACTTTGATTTGTGGATTTATGAAAGTTACAGGAAATCAGTAGCAATAAAAAGTGCGCTAATAATAACGGAGCAAATTGACAGGACGCTCCTTTTATGCACACTGTAAAAAAAATACATTAATAGTTTTATTTACAAAATATTTTGTTTAATCTTCTGGACCGGTTCTGTTAATAAAAATAAATATAATAATGGAAAAAACAACAACAATTTGATTTTAATTCTGATTATTCTGATTCTCAATCAAAATTACAAATATCACACCAATCCTCTACAAGTTCCAGAAAACCCCTCAAGAATTTAAGTTTCCAAGCAAGTTGTTAAACAGTGAACACATCATGTCTGAAGCAGAATCTTGGGCACAATGAGCACATCACTGTGGCCACAATGCAATAAAGAAGATAGTGAAATATTTTGCTTGAATGTGAGCTAATACAGGTTTTTCTAAATTTTACAACACATAACAGCTGGATGGCAGTAAGTTAGTCATTTCATTTGCAGTACTGTTATTTTATTTTCAGTTGTGGCTTAATTTACTGCATCTTACTTTTCAACACTGTATTTTTTTATATACTGCATGTTTGAATTAATTATATTTAGAAAAGACATCTTGTGAGGACCACCTTTCCAGGTGTTTGAGATCGAAAGCTAAGTCGAGAGAGACTTGGAATTTCTTTTTTGTATGTTACATGTTAATGCTGAAAAATAAGAAATTTTAAAGAGACATTTTGTTAAAATGGCATTTTCCCCCTATGGAAACAGTTTGTATCTACAGATTAAAATGGCACATGGTCATATGGTACTTTCTGCTATAAAGAGAGCAGTAGTTTTGGAAAACAATGAAAAGGTTGTTTACATTAATATTTAATGCTATCATTTTTTTTTGTTTTTGTTTCCATGAGATTAAATTAATGTCAGCCCATTTTTAGTAACATTTTCTTCTGAATCTAACTAAGTCTGGTCCAGTAAGACTGTGCAATATACAACAATTAAATATTCCTTAATGTTAGTTCTAACGACAGTTTTGGGTTGGGCTGTGAAGACGGACATTGATTATTTTTTACAGTGCAGTCCTTCCTATCGGTCCTGTAAAGTCACAGAGGAAGCGCTTCCTATTGGTCAGACTGCAGACAAGGGAGGGCTGCAGGGCGTTTCCTTCAGAACGACAACAGCGCCGATCACTCTCCAGCCCACAGCAAATACACATGCACAGGCGCACGAACACACAAGCATGTAGAGCTACACAACGACACACATGCTGTGTCCCAGTCCGTCTCTGGTGAGCGTCCAGTTTGTGAAGCCCGGGTTATGGCTCAGTGCGCGCCGCAGGGGTATGTGCTCTCGGACGAACAGGAATACCTCCAAGCCTACGAGGACGTATTGGAAAAATATAAAGGTAGGAGCGGATCTATAAGTCGAGGCTTTTTAAGCGATGAAGAAATCTGCCCGGTCACTGCTTGACAGTTAAGTGGCTAAATGTCAGCCTGCTCCCTTTTCCTCTCTGCTGACTGGCAGCTTTCAATGGGAAAATGGGAATATTTCCCGCATGACATCACATTAAGCTTGAATTTTAGAAACAAAAGACCAAAGTCTTATAACAGTAATGCTTATCGTGATTTAAATTGATAAAAAGAAAGGAAAGGGCAGGGAATTAGAAGAAACAGTAATTATTTACATGTAGTTTGCTTGCTTAAAAATCTAATAAGCTCGGTTACTTTGTCAGATTATAGGTCTGTTCATTTGTGGAATTCTGTAAATTCTCCTTTAATAATCCACATGTGCAAAAGAATTGCACGTCTAACAATTTATTCTGTTTGCATTGTAAAATAACTTCCAAATGAAACAAAAGATCATGCATGGCAATTCTTGGAAAGGTTTATTAGTGGTTAGAATATCAGTTAACTAACTTGTATACTTGTCCTGTTTAGCTAAAATGCCATTATTTTATTACTGTAGAATATATTTTCAACATTTAAAACAGCAGAGAGCATTGTGGCTTGAACATGGAGGACATTCAGCTTACACTATTGTTCAATGTAAAGTTTGAAGTTATTCTGTAATTGCAATACATTTTAAAAAGAAAAAAGAAAATTGAAGTTTAAACATGTACTGAAAACATTAATTGACATTATTTGATTGATTTGATCTCATTCCCCATGGTATGAAACCTTGTAGCTATTTGCTACAAGCTAGCAAATAGCTTCAATTATGTTTTGCAGTAAGGTGTGGGCCAATGTGATATTAGGATGATTACATTAAGTAAAAATAACAAGGTCACATGGTATCATAGTAATGTTATCTATTAAATTAATTGTTTTGAGTGTGTTGCACATAGAACAATTACCCTCCACATTTAGAAGTCCTTTTTTGAGTGACTAAATTGGATAGAATTATCATGAAAAAAATGATCCTTCTTGCCATTCTTTTCTGTATAAAGTAGCACAAGTACTACAAGCTGACAGCAGTACTTCAGCTTGTACTACAGTCCTTTGTTGCTCACTTGTTGCTAGCTTGTTGGGCTAGCAGCAAGTGGGGTCGAGGCAGCACTCTGCTGAAGTAGTTCATTCTATTTGTCACCAGTATTCGGTGAATGAAGCCTCCTTACTAAATCATAGACACACAGTGCTTGGTGAGCCATTAGCATGACCAAATTAGTTACAAAGTGGATTCAGGACAAGTGATTATTTTTGGAATGATCATCACAACATTAGCTGGTAAATTAGTTGGGCTAGTCACAGGTATGCTTTATATCCAGAGAAGGCACTTCATCTCGATTCAGAACTTTAAACCATATGAACAGTAGGACAAAAAAATCTGTTGTAAACCTTGCAAACTTACATACTAGTCGCCGTCCCTATTTGTTTTGACTTGGTTTGATTTCTTTTACAGAGATAAAATTCATTGCGTGGTGTTGTTATGACCCGTGAAGTCTCCTATGTCAGGCAGTACAATATCTTATAACATGGCTCAAAGTCATCTTACATCAGTAGCTCATGTCACTTCACATTGCCATGCCTTTTGAGAGTACCACATTAATTAGAATCATTCCATCACAGATTCGAGCTCCACTCTGCTTGAGCTTGGCAATATCAGACACATGTATCCTCAGGTCAGGCCTGAAGACATAGAAACTTGCTAAATTCAAACTGACAGGAGTGGATTTTTAACTCTTTGTGTCTCAGTAAAACACAGACCAAGTCAGGAGAACAATAAGCAATAAATGCCGTGCCCTTTTGTGAATACTCAGCATATGTGTGCATGTTCTTTCAGCTGTTGAGGATTTTTTTTGCCAGTCAGCTGTGCTGGAAGGTTTAATCGCTGTGAGTGGGCTCTGAAGGAGTCATATGATGGAGGATCATTAGGAATCCGTAGCTGTTGTCTTCAGGCAGATGGGCTGTGACAAATAGAAAGCTTACTTATTTCCTGTGTTTTCAGCCATTTCAGCCAGTCTGCGATCAGTTTCCACATGTTATGGACAGATTTTTGGGTATATTTGTCGTCCCACCAGCTGTTGCATGAACGATGGATTTTTTACTGAAGGGTAAGGGCACATTTCCAAAAACAATGATCACTTTATAATTTTACAGTTTACTGTATCCAATGTAGTCTTACAGCGGCAGTGTACTTTGTCATCTGTGTTCACCTCACTTTATGCTAAAATAAGTTTTCATTAATTGTGTAATTATCTGTGATGTTTAAGCCATTGATGCTGCAAATTAGATCCACTACGAGCTGATAGTTTCTTTTTTTTTTTGCCAACTCTGAGTTTCTTGTTTCCATCTACTCAGGTTACAGATTACCCCATGAAGGAGAAATTGAAGTTGGAGGTTTTTAACATTTATTCACTAGAGAGTTAAGGAGTCAATGAACAGCCTGTTTGAAGTGATACATTAATTATAAGGTCAAAAATGCTTTAGTTTTGACGGTGGCGTAGAGGTATTTAAATAAAAACTTTCACTGAAGTTTCATATTAACACATTTGTCTTTGCAGAGGTTACTGGTTTCTGTAATACTGTAAGAAATGAACAACAAGCTGAGAAATGTGTTTTGGTTGCCTGTGTTAGTCTACCGTTAAAATATATCAACATATATCCTTTTAAAGTGTTCTTTTCTTCGTTACTTGAATCCTTTTCTATCTAAACCGTTATCTAAACCCTTGACAGCGTTGTTGTCTTTATTATTGCCTAAAGCTAGCCTGACCTTTATTCAGCTACCTAGAGCCTCGAGCTTTGCTCCTTGTGATGCATGGAGAATCAATGGGATGCTTTTTAAAAGTAAAATCAGTAGCAGTAACCAAGCAAACAATCCAGTAAACAAAACAGTTGTAGGGACAGTTATAAAACAATAAATAGTTTACTTCAACCTAACAAACAGAGACAAATACATTTTTATGTTTAAATGTTTGCTTTTAGGTTATTCAAAAAAAAAATTCTTTTTTTTAACTAGGTATTTAGAGGTATTAAACTGATTAATAATGGTATTAAAAAACCTTTTGTGATTTTAAAAACGTCCAATGTAGATCAATTTGTAAAATTTCATAACTAATATTTCTTGTAGACTCCAGTTCTGAGTAGGTCAGATAAAGTCTATGTTGTGCTACTAACAGGCCTTCACAATTGTATTGCAGTTATGTGGTTATTTTTACATCAGATTGTGCAACGTGCCATAATTATTGCAAAGTTTGCGATTCAATAGCTGTTGGCTAAAATATAATTTTAAAATATAATGGAATCTCACTGAAATAGATCTTCACATCTGGCACAGATTACAGTCCAAGAGAGTGCTGAAAGCACACACGAGAGAGACGGAAGGGAGGAAAATGTGGATTTATTGTGACCAATATCAATATGTACTTTTTGTACGCATGATTTTCACATATAATGGAGCCCAAGAGTTGTGCTAATCCTGTTGTTTATATGTATTTATCTTTACTTTTTTGCCTGTTCAAGAAATTGTTGAACACATTTTTCATTTAAATGTATTTTAATAACTGGATAAATTGGCAAAATGAAAAATTATAGATCCATGGAGTTCTACACTGTATGTAAAGAAACAATAGACTTTGAGACTCCTTTGATTTAAGGCAGATCACAAATAGTTCTTCATGGTTCAGTTGCTGAAATAACACACTCTTATGCAGTTTTGTGTGTTAATAATACACCTACTAGTGTTGAAAGGTACGGCGGATTTCTTGGACGAAAGATTGGAAACTTTGGGAATGGGTTAAAGGAATGGCTTCTTAGGCACACACAACAGCCATGTTGTATTTTAAATGGGAGCGTGCCGTTCTAGCTGAGCCTGCTGGGTTGGCCGTCAAACATGGAGGGGCCATTTAAGTTTCACAACAGTGGATTTTGCTCTGTCATCACAGTAGATTAAATGGATCAGTCAGGAGTTTTTGTTTTCCATTTTTTAGATGATGTTTGGTCTTGGTGGTCTATATTTCTTAAACTTGAGCAGCCTATGTTTTGGTAATTAAGAGCAGCAAGCTGTATTTATTTTTCTGCTGTCAAAACCCAAATTAGTAAGTAATTGCTTGTGATGGTTGGTACAGCAACGTAATTATAATTTGCACTTATTTCTTCAAGGTTTTCCCTAAACATTAAACTGTTTAATTTTCCAAAAAAGGAGAAAACTAAACTTAAAAAATATATATATATACAGATTTTCTTTTTGCTTAGTAGCAAAATTGATCAAATCTTGATGTCCACACAGCATTAGCCGTTGTTCATCTAGCTCTAAATATCCTGCTGTGTTGTAGGGTGTGGTCTGCAAGAGTCTCTGAGGCTGTGCTGTCTGTAAATTCATTTATTCTGCATTATCAGCTAAAAGACCACTGGAGATTCTTAAAGAATATCTCTATATGACTAAACCAAGTCTTTAATACCTTCATAATCTCACACAGTGGGGAGTTAGATAATATTCAGTTTTTTTCTGCACAGTCACTGCCTTTGTCCGGCCTCCTGGGCTCAGCCCCGCCCCTCTGCTCTCTGTTGACAGCCCACTCATCACATTCACATGGCCCACTGGCCCACACATAGACTGCAGGCCTCCTCTGTGAAGCCTGTCTATGTTTGAACAAAAGGTACATTGTTTTTATGGGAGCATTGTCCAAGACTTGTGTCCTGCTTAGTTGGGTGAACCTCTTTGTTAGAATGTTTTATTACAATTTCAAACTAAATGAATTTAGCTACACTTTGAAGATAGGCGGTACCAGTAAAGCGGGTAATGTCTCATCTGAGTCTCTGATATCCCCAATTACTGAAGACTAGCTCACTTTCTATTCAGGACATGTAATGGGGAGGTGCAGCGAGGCTTAGACTAAACCTTATTTTGCAGACAGTCAAATTAATGGTTATAAATACAGCGTCATTGTTGGGACTTGCACTACTTCCTGAAGGGTGACATCATCTGGGAGGTCACTCCTGGTGTTGCCCAGTGGAGTTTTGACTCTAAACCTCCTTCAGAGTACAGGAAACGATAACAAAATGAGAGCATCTGTCATTCAGTGGAGGATTCTGCACTACCCTTACTCAAAGATATATTTATGCAGAAACACTGATCAAGCATAACATTATGACCACCAGACTAATGGTAACGGCTTTGGCGAGCACATCACACATGTTCAGTTGGCATGAGATATGAGTATTTGGTGGACAAGTGAACATCTCAAACTCATTGTTTGGCTCCTGGAGGCATTCCTGAGCCAATTTGTGCTTTGTGCTAGTGCAAATAATCCTGCTGAGTGAGACCTCAGCCTTCAGGGGCCAGCATGACCGCTTTGTCACTTTGCAGCCTCGCAACCAACAAACTGCGATCCTCTGTGTATTATAACGCCTAAACAACTTAGCTCTTGTCATACTCAGTCAAATTCTTAAGCCTTCCCTTTCTTCCCCAACAGGTCAACTGTGAGAACAGGTTAATCACCTGTTTTCTAACGTATCTCTCCCACTAAGGGGAGCAAACATAAAGAAATTATTAGTCAAATGTCACAATGTCATTCCATAATGTAGTTAGATTGACCTTGGTTTGCACAAGCGGTGGATCAGGTTAAACAAAGAATGAACATATAAAATCTGTGTGTTTATTGTAATTGCTGATCATAATATACCTCAGTTCTGACTGGAAACAGTGAATGCAGGACAATAAATACTTTGATCGGTTGCTTATTTTTTTCTCAGTAATTTTACAATAGCAACCTGAACTGGTTCTATTTAACTGTTCTCTCCAAGATATCCACTATATTTACCTTTAAAAAGGTTAGATGTTCTGATCTTGCAGAATACAACACTACTGTATCCCCGAGATGTTGTATAGAAGGTTATATAAACTATGCCTGCACTGCAGTCCCATCCAGTTGCATCATATCAATGCCCGAGAATGATGCATGCTCGCTGTTGTATTTGTACGCTGTCATGGTGATGGGAAGACCAGTATGACTGAGCCTCATACCACAGCTCTGTTTAGCTCCTCTTACATGAGATCATCTTGTGAGTCTCCGTCCCTCCCCTGACTCATGCTCTGCAGCCTTCCCTCTCCCTCTCCGGCACCACCTCCTTTCTCTGTCCAGAGAGACTGACAAACTGACTTCCTTTCTTTATTTTTATGATAGATGACCAACAAATGAGTTCATGCATTTATTTTTGTCACTGCTAAATTAGGAAGTTTGTTTTGAGAAGTATGTGAGATTTTTTTTTCTTTTACTTGGATTTAAAACCTAAATCTGGACGAAAACATCAGACAGATTAAAGAAATGCTGTTCTGGCACATTATGAATGAACTTATTGTTGCAGCCGTGTGGAATTGGGGTCCTACTGGTGCTTTTGGCTTAGTAGGATAAAAATGACAGAAATGTGAATAAGCTGTTGTCTTCATTTGACTTTCAACATGGTTTATGTCTGTAGGTTCCAAAATGAGTTTGAACTTGAGATTGTACTCTGACTTTAAAAGTCAGGCTTCCAAATATTTCTGTGAGGAATGCCAACATTAAAAAAAAAATCACACAATTTGAACTCCCCATTGTAAATCTTGAAAGGCTGCCTGGAAGGAGTAAGTCTTTGTTATGTTTACTTATCACCTAAATGAGAGTATTTTACTTTAAAATGGCATATTCACATCTGCACATATGAGGGTTAATGATGACTTTGTGTTGGTACTCATGTGTGTTGGTCAGACAGCCGTGTTTATTGCATCCTTCCAATCCTACGTTTATCCTTTAAAACTTATTTTTGAACTTCAGGCAATATTTATGCTTTAAATAGAGTATTTACAGTCATTATTGGACACTGTAAAGTTTTTTTTCTTATCTTTTGTCTCCAGCAATGGAAAAAAAACAAAACAAAAAAAAACAGATACTCCCTTGGCTGCTTTGAATGCTGACAACCTGTTTCAATTACAGAGCTGTTCCAGTCACATAGTTGTGATGCTGCCCTACCTTTTTGAGAAGACTGCAGTTTCTCACTCACAAGGAATGTCAGAAATGTATCGACAAGTATCTCACCATCACCATCAGTCTTGTGCTTGTTGTTAAAAGTTCATCAGAAATACTTTTTTTCTTTTTTTTGCCACTTTTAAAAATGTGATGAAGTAGCCATATGGTGAAAGTCAGAATGTGTTTGCTGGTTACAGGTACCAAAGTGTATGTAGGTTCATATAAGATGTGAGAGAGTTTGCCGATTGGACCAGGGTTTTATTCTGCAGTTTAAAAGATTAGATAAGGGCGTGCTCCCACCTCCTCGTACCAGTGCTACATAAAGCCAGTTGTTCATCCATCTTCTCTTGGTTCCTTAAAAGACAAATTTGGTCAGCTCATACAGTAGAAAATGGCTGAATTATTTTTTTTTAAATTGTCCAGCACAATAGTTCTTTCAAATATTTGTAGGTTTTCATTATTTAAACACAACATATACATTTGATTACAGATTTGAGCTCAATAATGCTTGGCGAATCTTTGTCCTTATCCTTGACATTAACGTAAAAAGCTTTAGTTTAGTCTGTATGTTTTTACTTCCCTGTAATACAAGGTCAAGAGGATTATGGAGGCTGGATTTTGATTGCACTGACTTTTGGACTCAGTTCCGCTCAGACTGTGAGGATTTTTAACACAGAGATGCCAAGTGGTGTTAAAAAGACATCCGTTTATCTTCTATCCTGTTTAAACAAGCCTGCACACACTTGCGTTCTGCAGGTTTAGAGTACAACACATGAAACATTTATAATTGTATTAAGCTTTATGATAGTGTGAATAGTCTGTAATCATGGTTCAAAACAGGCTTTCAACCCTTTTTTCTCCTTTCAGTTATACAAGCATGACTCTCCTTCAGTTTTCCATAGTGCACATTAGGAAATGAAGGATGTCACCTAAGTGGCAGAGATTATGTGGCTTGCAGTTGGAGGGCCAGCATAGTTTAGGGTTGTGGTTATTTATAGCCATGCACATGTGCTTTTGCTACAAATAAGTGTCTGAGGCAGCCAGTTTGAATGCTGTGGTGGTCTCTCAGGAGGGGCTGTATCTGCATTGACTATCAGCAGCAAATATTCAGCCAAATATGAGATACGATATGTATATGCAATAGCTTGGATAAAGCCGTCTCCTGCAATATTTTATGTATTATATATGTATATCATTATGAGCACTTCCATAGTAGTGTGTTTCCCCCTTGCTTTAGCAAAAAACACCCACAACATCCATTCCACTTGACCCCTGAAGGTGTGTTGTGTTACCAGGTGCCACGTTGTTAGCAGCAGGTTTCTTAATGTCTCATAAGTGGTGAGGTCAGCCATCATATGTGGCTCAATCAACCATTTGCTGCACCATTTTCTGCCCAAAGGGAATACCTTTTCCCTATCCACTGCCAGTAGAACCAACAATGGGCTTGTGACCATCACAGCTGAACCACAGGGCAATGGAAGATGTTGACCTAATTTATTTACATCATTTGTGCTGCTTATCTGGTCAAAACATGGCATCAGAATTTGCTACGGCAAGAAAGCAAACTGGCAGAAACAGTGTGATGCTTTGGGTGATGATGTTCTGCTTGGAAACCTTGGTTTATGCCATCTGTGGAGATGCCATCCATGTACCACCATTCTAAGCGTTGTTGGAGGTCATGTACTAATATTGTGAAAAAAATTGTGATTTCAATGTAAGCGATACAAAATGAATGATATCTTTAAGACACTAATTGTATTCAGTGTCGATATTTCACTTTGGCACAGAGTTTTGCACAAATGCGTCGCAAACAAACAGATACTTAGCCTCTCCCTTTCAATTGAACACAGATTTGCTGATGATCAAACCGTGCGCATCCAAGTTAAACATCAACATGACAAGTTCTTCCAGAGAAGAAGAAAATTTGCGATCCTCTTTGGTCAAAAGGCAAAAGCAAAAGTGTAGTTTGGGGGCATTTTGCCTATGAGGGAGACAGACAGGAAAAGGCGAAGGATGTTGATAAGCTCTTAAATAATCAGTGCAGCAGTGTTGGCCACAAAGAAGTCTGTAGTGGTACTAGACTTCTTTGTGGGCAACAGTCTGTAGTGGTATTAGTACCACTACAGACTTGGTAAATTATGTTAAAAAACCCACACTGTAAAGATAATTAGGAGTTAAAAAAGGACAGTAATTATGATGGATGGCACAAGTTAATGTTTGTTTGGAGGTTGGTGGCCTCTCGACAGCCCCGTTATGGCTTTGACCTTTTACGGGTGGCAACTATGAAGTGGGGAAGGGGTAAAACAACCTTCATCCTTTCATTACTGCACTGTTAAGTATTTAAGGGATTCAGGGTTGGAATTTTGTCTTAAAACTGTTTTATCTATTTTTTTTAAAGACCCACACCAAAGCTGACAAAGATAAACCAAAAATGTGTCAGAATCTATGTGAACAGCCAAACCTTTTAAAGAAATACTTGATAACACTTGATACTGTGGTGAAAATGGTATCAAGTATTAAGTATTTTTCTTACTATGGGCATCGAGTTTGAAATCATAGTGCTGTTACAACTCTATCATACACAGCCTTTCAAGAAAGGATCACAACAATGAGTTTTTAAGTGACGACTAAAACCGAAATTTTCCTCTGATTTTAAAACAATTGACCATGTGTTACAAACAAGTCTGATATGCTTGACATTTGTTTTTGAGAAAAAAAAAGCTTCTCGAAAGGAAATTGTTTCTTATTATGTTAAAGCAAGACATCTTGGTCACTTATAAAACTGCTAGTTGTAAACGTCTGATTTGTGAAGTGTTTATAACAATTTTATCTTGAAATATCTCTTAAAACACAAATATTGTGAAGCCACACCTCTACTACCTTTAATTGTTTTTCTTTTTTTGCTTCTTTTTTATTGGGGACCTTTATTTAGCTTTTGAAGTTCAATTTTTGTTTTAATTTAGTTGTTTTGCGTTTTATGCTGAGCCTTTACATTGAGGCTGATATTGATATTCAAAAGCTTTGATTGCTGCTGAAACTCAATAGAAATTAAATGGAATTTTGCTCGAAAGGTGTAATGTTTGCTGAAAAAAGCAAAATAATGGAAGCTTTGACAGTTAACAACTGAATTGAAGCAAACTTGGTTAGCTGATCCAATCAGTTGAGAGAAACACTGGGTGAGCAGCTAAGTACCAAATTGTTTGCTCACTGATTTTGTAAGATTGGATAACTATAATGTGTGTGATAAAGGTGCTGAGGTTGTGTAATAATAGATAATTATGGGAATGATCACATTACTTCTCACCTTGGCACTGTTTGGTATCATATCTTTGTTGTTATATTGATATAGTCCCCATTCTGTTCACTTCATGGCCAAACATTAAATGACCTTTATTCATTTGGAGAACTACCAAGGATCCTGCTTTTTATTCTTAGAAAATCCTCCAGAGGGCACCACAATATAAATCTTCCATGAATATTTTTCTTGGAGGCGCAGGTCAGCTCTTCATTTTTTCTGGTCCACAATATATTGCATTCAGACATTCAGGGTAGAAATAATAATAATAATAATAATTATTATTATTATTATTACTGTTATGCTATCTCATACCAGCTGATGTTTCTGTTTTTGCCATGAATCTATCAGAGTGTGTGTTCACGTGTGCGTGTGTGTGTGTGTTATCAGTGAACTGTCAACATATGAAGCATGGTAATCATTACTGTCTCTCTCCTTGATGGTTTCTTTTTCTGACCTGACCTTTGATCTGAGCTGGGCAGTTTCCTGGAATACGTAAGCAACTTGTCTATGTTATTTCCTTTTTTGGATGAATTTTAATGTAATGCAGTGTATGAGTCGGCGTCCCTCTTCAGTCTGAGCAGCTTTCCCCATCTGTGGTTCAACTACACGATGATGTAAGGATCAGAGATGACACAGCAGAACTGCTGAATGTCTGGCATTTTCCTTAGATATCTTATATTTTCTTGAGCTTTAGCAATTTTTGCTATTTTGTTGGTGATGTTGCTATCTAACCCTCAGTTTAATTGACTTTATTGTAACATAAAATTTAAATCAGATTTAATTTATTTGTTATTAAAATCAAATAAGCATCATAACTTATAAGTCTAAAGTATTTTATCTGAAGATTAATCTAATGCTTTCACTTAAAAAGAAGAGTAGATTTATTTTTAGGGATATCAACTGATTAAAAATATTTAATTGCGATTAATGCATGTGAGGGCCAAAAAGTACGGAATCCTGTGCCTTAAAAAAATGAACAGTAGTAAAATGAATTTGCCTTAACTCATGATTAACAACCCTGATTTTTACATTCTTAAAAAAATGGTAACCATCTCAAAGTTTTTTACAGGTTATAGAGATACAAAAGGACATGTATTACTAGTCAGTATCTGCTTATTGTTAGACTCAATACAGTACAGTACAGTAAATTAGGTTTGATATTGTGGCAGAAAAAAAAAATTTCCACCACACCATACATCAGACATTATTTTACTCCTAAATTGTACTACTGGTAGACAAATTAAAATCAGACTTGGAGTTATTTTCCTTTAAGGATTTAGATGATTCTGACCCTAAATTTAAGAAAAAGGTGTTTCACAGATGTGCAGAGGAAAGTTACTTTTGCTGTTCTAAAAGCCTAATGTTAATTTTGAGGAAAAAAGTGTCTGGAGAGGGAAAAAGGTTGAAGCTCCAGGTTTGGTTCCACAACTTTTGGGGAATCAAACATGTGCGGTTTTTTTTTTTTTTTTTTTTTGTCCATCGTTCTGCCACCTTAACCCCCCTCCGCTTCAACAGTGGATCAATCTGCTATTGCACACTAGCTGTTTCTATTACAACAGCTAGTGTGGCTGGAGCCTCATGGTACTGGTTGTCTAGTATGTCCGGAAGCGTTTCTCTTTGGATTTGGAATCGCAAAAAAAAAAAAAAAAAAAAGTAAAAGTCTTATAGAATATATGATTATTTGATTGGCAGGAAAGTGTACTCTACTTAAAGAAGAAAATGGCTTGGTTCATATTACAGTGAGAATAATGTGACACTGAAATATTTCATCTCCTGCTTGATATTTTTTATCCAGAATAATTGTCGCACCACTCCACTTTCCAATTCCCAGTGCCTCTTACTCATAGACTATTTTTAGATGAACTAAATGGAAAAATCTGTGGAGGATAGGCTAACAGAACACTTAGAGCACCCTTGTCATTATGGAGATACATTTTCTGGGGTTTATGACCATTTTGAAGGATTTTCTATGTGATAGTAGCTTTTTCAATTCGAATTTGAATGGTCCAATGAAAACTTCAATAATTTCCGCAGCTTAACACAAAAATTTCTAACATTTACTAAAAGTTGCCATCAATTTATAAAAATCTTTGGCTCAACAAAGCATTTGGTCCATTTTTAAAAGCAATCGTTTGTTAGAAATGAACACTGGATTTTAAAAAATAAATCTTATCATCTGTTTTGGTTGTTTTCATATCTTATCATGCAGGTTGCTGACTTGTGTTTACCTGAATGTTTTTAGATGACTGCGATGATTAACAGAAAACACAAACAACTGCACCAGACAGCTAATTTTGTTTAATCCTTTGTTTTCTTGCCTAAAAATAAATGATTTAATTCGATATATATTCATGTTTGTCTATAATTAAGCAATAAGGCTGTCTTCTGTCGTAATTGCACTTTTAAATTAGTCATAATATGGCGAGTTGAAATCATCCTGGCATTGAAAACGGATGCTTTCGTAAAAAAAACAAACAAAAAAAAACTTTCTTTCCTCACTGCCTTCATGAGCTGCTGCTAGATAAACACCAAACCGCATGGAAACTCAAAATAGCAAGTAGCCATGGAAAACCTGACAGGACTCGCTCTGGATCCTTGATGAGAGAGGGAGTTGCAGCTCCCTCGGAGGCTGTTAGGCAGAAAGGGAAGCTTGGAGAGACTAAAACAGCTTCTCTGGTCGTTCATTTACGCGGCATTCGTCTAACTGGACTGCTATCCTGTTGTCTGCTGGTCGGAAGCTGCCACACAGGATGAAGTACCTGCTTGAAACTGAAAGGGATCACAGAGCACATCTGGTAACTCTCATGTGCTGCATGGGTCAGTACTTATGTTACAGTTTTCTTAAGTGATTGGATCCGTCAGTGTTTGCTCACTAATGATTTCTCTGATCTGCCGGAGTAAAACTTAAATGTAATCTGCCGTGGAGACTTATAAAGTCTGCCGCTGGTCGTGTTGTTAGGGTTCAGGAAATATTTCTCAGAGACCGCTGACGATGGTGGTAGTTGTGGGACAAGTGTGAGCTGGCTGACAGATGTTGCCTTTATTAATATCGGCATGTACACATGTTTTTTTTTCTTTGCTTCTTTTTTTTTGTTTTTGTTTTTGCATTCACTAAATATTACTCTGAGGAGAGTGTATGCAAACATGTAAGCACTGGAATGAGTCACATTGCTGTGGTGTCTGGCCAGGACTTGGCGTTTGCACGAACGAAATAGATACTTGAATTTGAAGATACCAGTTTACGTTTTTCCTAAAATGCCTGTGCTTTTACAGTGGTGTTGTCACTGTCACAGGGTGATGTCAGTCTGGTTGGTATGGCGATGCAAACAACAAATAAAGCATTGTGGTGCTTTTGACAGCTTGTAGCTGAGAGTGATTTCATCTTAGCCTCTGGGAAATCACGACCTTCATTTGTGTTACGGTAACACTTTCCCATCCTCAAAAGTTCCAGCGTTGCTTCATGTCTTCTTTTTTTTTTCTGCATCAATCGTTTATATTTTTTTAATTTGAATTGTGGTAATTTGTTTTTGGTTTTTTCAAGAATATGTTCTAACTGTCTTTTTATTAACTATTGTTTTGTTACAAATGTTAGAAAGAAAGGGATTGATTATGGTGATAGAATTATTTGCACAGTGCCTTGCAATTTATCCTACTTTAACTTTTTCACAAACTGAACATTTAGTATCTATCCAAAGACTTTTAATGATAAACTAATAGAGTCTATATAAGATTGTTAGAAGACCTTAGTGAACAAACAGCATAATTTGGAGCAGGGGAAGACACTGTACAGGTCAGGAAATAAAGTTGTGGATAAATTCAGATTTATCAGAAGCTTTAACCATTTCATAGATCACTGTTCAATCCATCATACAAAAATAATCAACTATGACATGACTGCAAACCTACCAAGAAATGACTGTTAATATTAGACCTCTAATACATCTAATATTGACAGGATTTTGGGTGTGAACTTCACAAATTTGACTTAGCGATGTACGGTATACAGCAAACATGTGGAAGAAGGTGATTTAGTAAACAACTGTCCTGAACTCACTGTCCTCAACATGAAACATGGTGGCGACAGCATCATGCTGTGGGGAGGCTTTTCTTCAGCAGCAACATGGCTGCTGGTCACAGTTTAAGTAAAATGCATAAAGCAAAATATAAAACATTGCTGGAAGAAAACCTGTTAGAATGAAAGACTTGAGTCTTGGGGATGTTTTCAGATGTTCTCCAATAAACGTGACATTTTTGTCACTAGACAGGTGAGACGTAAAACATTTACAACAAATGTTTTACACTGCATAGTGTTAACACAGGAAGGCAGAGTAAAAATAAGCATGCTACACTCTTCAGGGTTTCCTTTGCAAAGATCTTGAAGCTTATTTTGGATTTTTCTTCAGCTTCACATTTACAAATAATTCTACATTTGAATGTATGGAGTTTTGTGGTTTGAAGTGACAACAGTAATTTGATGTTTGTTTATGTAACTGGTTACCTAGGTTTATGTTATTTTTGTTTATAATGTTATTAGTGCAGTGTTGCCCTTTGACCCTTTGCAATGTCTTGTCAACACAAAACTGATGGGGTTAATCTAGAAGTAGAAGATTTTGCTTAAAAAAATGAAGCTGTAAATCTTTGAAATCCCCCAAGCAAATGAAAATGTTGTAGCATAACTTATAACCACACTTTTGTAGCACGTTGTGACTCACAGTTTACACAACACACATTGCTTGAAGGGGTTTCTGTCTTGATGGATTTAGCAAAAAGCAGATGTGCCTAGACAACTGGAGAAGAAAACAATTAATGTTGTGATGTTTTTCCCTTTTGTAGATGAAAGAGACAGAGTGCAGAAAAAGACCTTTACAAAATGGATAAATCAGCATCTATTCAAGGTAAGACATACTGTCTGGCAGTAGTTTGCAAATGTTTGCTTATTAAAACTGATATGAAAGCTGTACCGATCATATGTTGGGCAAGTCTTTTTCCTGTCACATTTACCAAAACCATTTTCATGTTACATGCACAGTAAATCATTTATTGCTAGTTTTTTTTTTTTTTTGTTAGGTTCCAACATGTTAACATTCCTCCTGAGACGTTATTAAAGCTTGCTGAAAGTCATTTAGGAAGACATGTGTAGCTGCTCTGCAGCAGCAACAGGTTTTCTTTTGTTGAGGGGTAAATGTGAAATGCTTACTACGTGGTTTCATCAGTGTTTGGAATTTAATGAAACACTTAAGAAAATAGACAAGCATGGACATGTCTCATCTGTCACGCCTTTTTGGAATATGAAGGATATGGAGAGGATATGAAAATGTTTTCATGCGTTTCAGAGATCGGATGGAATGACTCACTGCTATCTCTTAAAGGAGATTTATCTTAATCGTCTTTTATTGTCTGATTTACCTGTTCAAGAAAAATAAAATTGTTAATGTTGAAGGAATTTTATTGGTTGCAATTTGACTGCTGCAAATTACATGTAAAGCCTTGCAGAAAAACAGAAACTTTGATGATCTTTGCTAATTAATTTGGCACGATGACACCAGTTTTGATTCTGCAATATGGAGAGACCATGCAGGAAATCATTGTGTTGGATGTAAGTGTGTTGCAAAAGTATTCGTAGCTGAATTTAATCAGTTTGTCACACTTTATCCTAAAGCCTTTTGGTATTTCAGTGATATTTTAAAGAGTTCATCAAAAGAGTAGATGAGGAGAAGGGAAAAATCTGATACACTGCAGCATAAATATAAATGAAAGTCACATTTTCAGATTTTCTTTCTGGTTTGGGGTCAATGTGGGAAACTGAAAATGGGAAAAACGTAAAAGGGACATGAAGTCTTTTAAAAACTACTGGACTTTAGTACATATTTTCAGTATCCACATGGGGCTTTACGACTGAACAAAAATACAACTACTTGAAGTACACAACAGAAATAAACACAAATCTATTAATACTGACATGCAGTCTTTAGAAAAAGGAAGTACACCCTGTGTAAAACTGAGAGTTTTATGTATCAAGACATGAAACCAAAATGTAGAAACTGTGCCATAAACTAAATAGACCTCGACTACTTTAGTCATTTTAGAACCTGAAGGGACCACGTAATTTAATTTTTTTTTTATGGAGAACCCTGGCATTAAAGGAGGATATACTATCTTTTTCCATTACAGTATGACAAGACAGAATGCTAGGATGAAGTTCCTCTTATAAATGCTAAACGGTTAAACAGGTTTTCCCTAGTTTTGCTCCTTTACCTTAGAAGCCTATGCTGTTTTTTACATTGCAGTTTCTCGTGTTCTGTTTGCTTTACCCCTATGTTTTCCCTATAATTGAATGGCATTGTTAGAAACTAATTAATCCAACAGGAAGGGAACATGTATAGAACGTTTTGTATTAAAACTCAAGGCCAGAATGTCAAAAGAAGAATAAAAGCTAAGTAGATTTTTTTTGCCTCAGAAAAGAGACTCTGTCACTTCTCTGTCTTTTGGTCTAAAGTTTTGTTTTCTGGCTAAAAAGTGACTTGATTTCGTAACTAATTAAACCAGTGTGGTTTAATGTGTATGTAAATATTAAAGCGTGAATGCTGATCTTGTATTACCAGATATACACAACTAACAGCAAATATGGTTCACTAAACACATTGAGCACAGTGACCTATCAGTGTCCAAAGGATCAGTCTGAGACAGTCAGGCTGTTTGTGCTACTGCATCAAGAATACTTTGCAGAGTATCTGCAGTATGACCCAGCAAATAGTAAATCTCTTGAACAAAGCACAATTAGGCACAATTGTAATACTTTTCTGAAATATTAACTTGTAATTTGAATTGTCCCCCAATCAGCATTTTAAAAATGTACAATATTTGTGGGACAAATTATAACTCACTGCTTTGTACCACTTACAGCATAAAAAATAAAATTCACTTTGTCAAATTAAGTCACGCAGCTCTGATGGCCTTTTAGCCTCTTATCTCCAGCTTAATGCAGACATTACTGTGAAAACACTGCAAACTTGCTGACTCGGTTATTCATTTTAAAAGACAGTAGGAAGAGTTAAGCTTGAGATCAGAGCCTGTGCTGTACATTCAGTTCAACCAGTCTGATCATTAGGATCAGATTTTACGTGACAAGGATGTTGGCTTCCTTCAATGTTTAAGGCAGATTGACAGTGGTGAATAGAACCATTTACCAATTTGTTTTTGGAAGGATGCTAGAGGCTCATCGAAACTGTTAGTTTTAGTTCTTGCTTTAGGAATCACGGCAGTGCAGGCTATGTAAACCTTGACACAATCTTGGCAGGAAAAAATAAGGAGATAATGAAATTACCTCCTTAGAATTACATATGGATTAGAAATCGCATACCAAAATAAAAAAGTTTGAAAACCATTGTCATTTTATTTTAACTAAGGTACATAATTTTTACATGTATTTTCAGAGATAATGATGGAGTATGGAGCAGTCACTATGGAGTGTCAAACATGCCACAATTCAGAAAAATAAATAAAAAAATATATATAAAAAAGCATAGGTTTTTCTTACCTGCCAGCATGACTCATCAAGACTGTTGGTTAGGAATAAGTATGCTCCAATCAAGATGATTGACCTATTGTGTCCTTACGATGTTGGTGACCACAACAGTTGAAGTAATATCTTTGTGCAGCTCATTCATTTAAACCACTAATCATATTCAATTGACACATTAATTCATTTGGTTAGTCTAAATGTCAATCACACATCTTTTTATTTTGATTCCTGGTACTTTTGTCTCTTCATACAAAGGGTTTCACATGCAGTCAATGAGGAATTAGAGGTGCTGAGTTATAGGTTAAGATTTTCTTTGCTGACTCAATAATGCAAACATACTGATCTATTCTGGCTCCACAGCTGTGGTTGCTATCAGGGAATAAAGTCCTGAAAGTCCTGTGTTAAAGCAGGTCAATGGGCAGCTGACTGATTTCAAGGGGATGCTATTTAGGCCAGGGAGGACAGAGTCTCTGATTGCTGTTGTGTAGCACCTCTCTTAAGTTGCTAGATGAAGTGTCACGCTGATAACCTTGGACGACTTTAATGACAAATTCTTCTCTGCATACTTTTGTTATTGGCTTTACTGTTGGGACAATTTGGAGGATTTTAATTATGCCTTTGAACTGTCCTGTTTTCAGCATTGAAAATGATGATATAACTATTTAACAGAGTTTTTTTTTAAAGCATGTAGAAAGTGCCAAGGATTGATTTTATTGTGAATTTTCGGCAAAATTTGCACAGGGTAAGAATGTTGTATAAAGGTTCAAATGTATACAAACAGCATTTTGATAAATATCCCTTAGCAAGTCACAGACAAAAATACTCTCTTTTCTGTAGCCTTCAGCAAACTTCTTGGTAGAAATGGGAAAGCTAATTTGGTTGGTTTACAGAGACATGATTCCAGACTTCATGAATTTTAATATGGTTGAGTTAATGAGATTCTGAGTTGTCGGTAAATAAAATAAAATAAATATGTGTGTGTAGAAATAATGTCTTTCTAAACTTCTCGGATAACATAAAGTAGAAAAGTTCAGTAATAATAAAGAAACTCGTATATGAAACTGCCTTATTTTGCGTAAGAATGTGTGAATATTAAACGAATAAATCCTGTATCGCATGTAATGTATAAAATAAATTCTAAATGTGAATAAACAGCAGCAGGACAGTAATTTGTGCAACTTGCAGACATTTTATCTTCCTTCTTGTTTCTGCAGGTACGAAAGCACATAAATGACCTGTATGAAGACTTACGAGATGGACATAACCTGATCTCACTGCTGGAGGTTTTGTCTGGAGACACACTGGTGAGTTTGTGCTTTTTATTTTACATGCTTCCTAAAAAGATGAGGGCTCAGATTTACAAGGAATAAAATCTGATTATCTTTTGGCTCTCCTGAAATTGGATTTTGATACTGAAGTTAGCGCCACTTTTAAAGAGATCCGTCCGATAACCCAGACATCTAGAGATATTGTCATACACCACAGACTGTGCTACATTTTCAGTGTGGTTGCTCTGGTACTTTCTCTTTGCTCTTATGTAACTTTAACTTAGTGAAGAGGGAAATCCTGGGATTTTAATCCCTGTAATCAGCTTTTCTGCTCCATCCACTAAAGTAAAATAAAAAAATAAAAAAAACATACTTTTTTTTTGCTGGTAAAACATCAAATATTAGATGCTTTTTTGAAAATCTAACATATTAACATAAAATTCCTGCATTAATTACATGATATGTATTTCTAAATGTTGCTTTGTTTGTTTTTGCTTTTGTTTTTTGTAAATGATTGGACTAAAGGTGTTATTGCCCTTGATATTTAATACAAAAACCTTATTTCTTTCCTTATATACAGTGTTACCCAATGCTCTGTTTAGCGTTTGCTTTTGCGCAGCAAAATACTACAAGTGTATTTTTTAAAAAAAGATCAACAAAACCTATTTAAGAAAAAGTTGTTAATGTTGTATGGAATGCATAGAAACTCAGCGATCTCAAGGTCAAGACAGTACGACATCAGTGTTAATGGATCACAGAAAGGTTTTATAACCTCATTTCAGAGTGAAGACAAACACAATTCTCCTGAACTAAACTTGATAGTTCAGGTCCTGTTGCTTTCTTTGCTATAGCATCATATTGATATGGCCAAATGTATCACTTCTGCACTCTATATGCTTCCACAAATTCTGAAATCTGTAAAATTTAAGTTTGTAAATTTACAAATTTACCTTGTAAATTTGCCTCCACCAGTTTGAGTTTTCCTGTGGAAGAGGAAACACTATCGTTATCTTCATCAGTTTAACAACAATATGAGAGCGGGGTTTGTGTAGGTTGTACAGTATACTGACAGGTCTAAAAGATAGGTCTGCGTACTATTTTCTTTGTTGAATTTGGAGCCTAAATGTTTGCAGATTGTTTTTCTGTAAACCAGAATTTTCAGGATTATTATTTTTTTGCTCTGTACTGTTTCTATTTAAACAATGTAGAGCAGAAGCTATAATGAAAAAAAAAATAAGTAAATGGTATTACAAAAAGAAAATGATCAAAGTGTCTGATTTCCAATTCAAATTTAATAATAGTTAATGTAATTTTTGTCTTTCTATAATGTAATAATTTGCATCTGTTAACAAAATTGAAAATTGAAAAAGGATTTATAGTGAAAGTGATATCTAATTTGTGAAGGTTCTGATTATATGCAGAATTCTAAGTATGATAATTCCTTTTTAAAATATGTCTAAAAACTCTATTTGCCTACATCAGTGTATGAGACTTTCATTTGATCACTTCTTTCATTCATCCAAATACTGGCATCCCCCCTCTTACATCAGTGTTGTGTTCATCCTCTAAGCACTTGTTTGTTTTTTTCTGTTTATTCCCTACTACTCCTCATCCCTCTCTCTCTCCATTCTTTGACTGGTTTCTGTCCGTTGTCCAACTTTCCTATGATTTGGTGGCTCTGTTGGTGTGTGTGTGTGTGTGTGTGTGTGTGTGTCCATGTCTTCCTTTTCTTCCTTATGTGTTGCCTTTTCGGTGATAAAGCAAAGGGAGCGTGATTTTCTGAAGACGTTGCGGTTGGTGAGTGGGAGAGAAGCATGTGCGGTTGAGCAGCATGGAGACACGGTGGATGATGATGATGATGATGATGATAAGGGGGTACGTGTGGCTTGCACCCTTACAGTAGCCCACTAATTCAGCTCATGTTGTGGCATTTGAGTAGAAGCATAGAAATATCCATACAATACGGTTTCTTTTCTTACAGGCCTGTGTAGTTATTTCTCCAGCTGATGATGACATTTTTTGCCCATTGTTGAACATATTTTCCTTTTTTTCCACATTGTTTTAAGGCACTTTTGCTTTGGGACTTTTTTGATGATGGCATAATGTAATTATGTTTAAATTTTATGGTGCAATAAAAATAATGCATAGCGTTTCCTGGGACCATTCACTTCAGTTCTTTACAAAAACTGCAACACGTGATCAGCCACACCCATGTATAAAAAGCATTAAAAAAGTCTCCCTTGAAGGCTTTCACATCCACATCACTAGCTCCACACATCATGAAGTCATACAGTTAATTCTGTCTGAACCTCTATGATGATTAATTTTTTCTTTGCCTTTAAATTGTGGATTTGGAAATATTTAGCTGCTGAAGCTCTCTGAATGGCCTTCACTAAACCTTTTTTGTTTTTTTTTAGTACCGTTGCTTTACTACAGAGAGAGACAGGATGGCTGGATGCAGTTCAAGCCTTTCACTGCTGCTTCTGCTGCTGTATCCTGGCTCGAATGCATTTTCCATTTCATTACCTCATCATGCTGTGGCCCGTAGCCGTTCATGAGCATTTGCCACAGAAGATCATAATACAGCACTATATAATCATCGGTGGCACTGAGATCCGAATGGATGTCGATTTATTTCATTCATCCATTTTGGCTTTAAGAGTCGCTTTTCCTTTTGGTTTTGAGATTTGATTTGTTTTGAACTAATCTATATGGCTTGAGTAGATGGAAAATGTTCAGCACACGGGTGGTTCACCACACTTTATTCAGCGTATGCACACAATTTGAGTGGATTTAAAATGGCAACAATTGTTGTGGATTCCACGTCTGTCAGTTGTTTGTTCTTTTACTTTTTTTTTTCTTAACCTCTTCAGATGTAGGGGTAAGATGCATGTTCTGTGTCATTTGTTTTTTACCTCTTCATTTTCCCACCTGATTTTCCCTGATTTTAAGTATCTGATTAAGCATACAGCTGTTTTTCCATATTTATCTCTACAGCCTCGGGAGAGAGGAAGGATGCGCTTCCACAGACTCCAAAATGTACAAATAGCTCTGGATTATTTAAAGAGGCGACAGGTAAAGGACCTGTTCATGGTCATTTTCAGGTTTTTGTTTTATCTTGTAATTGGAAAAATGCCATAAAGAAAATATCTCTTTATAGCCTTTTGTAATCTGAATGATCAATGATTATTTCTGATAGTAGCCAATGGAATGCTATATTATACATGTAAGAGAAGAATAGTTGCAATGCAGTAATAAAATTTAAAAGGAAAACTTAACTGCTGAGCTGACATTTTAATAAGCTTCCTTTCATTTTGTAGCAGCTAGCTTGATCAGAGTGGTTAGCATAACTAATAGCATAACATCAGTATTCACTTAAAGAATGTAAACGCCAACTTTAACTTTGAGACTTCTAAAAGCTTGTCAGCATTTCTTCTTCCTGCACAGTTTTGACAGACAAAAGTTGAAACTTAAAGGTGAATTCACTGATTCGACAAAAAATTCCCAGGCCAGGTCTGACCGGATCGTTATAGTTTGAGTATTCTTCCTTTAGTAACAGCAACCACACTAAAAAAGTGTTGTGGTTAGACTGACCAGTTAGTGCTTAGGTAGGGTACATTTACTGACTGGAAAAGGATGGACTTTTGAGATTTTATCCAGCTGACCAGTCAGCTGATTCCAGGCATCAGCCGACACAGATTTAGATTTAAATTATTAACATTCAACAGAGATGGTAGTTTTTGCTAGAAAATTAGACAGTTATCTCTCAAAGGACAAGAAAATGTAAGAAGAGGGCAAACATTTTTGTACCTCTTTATTTATATTTGCTGATGAACACCAGGTCTTTAAGGATGGAAGTTCTCCTTCCTATGACCTTCATATTTAGCTCCTCCCACAGATTCAAATCAAAACTCAGACTAGGCCTTTTCAAAAATGTTATTACACTGAGACGGGAGAAACATGTTGGTAAAATTTACAAATAACTTTAAACCTAAAATAAAATGCTTATGTGTGCAGATATATTATATTTTGAGATGATTAGCCATTTCCTTACTTTGACCACAAAGAGATGACCATTACTTAGTAACAAATGATGCGTTCATTTGTTTAACTTCTTTTGTAACTCCCTATAATACCTTAAATTAATTTTAGCTGCTCTAAACATAAATGATACCATTGAATTTGTGGAGACTAAAATTCCCAGCAGAGAGACTTTAAAGCTCTCCGGTTGCATCCCCTCCCCCTCGGCTGTACGCAGGGTGTACAGATGAACACAGCCTCATTGAGCTGTAGCCAGATGTGACGTACAGCCACAAACAAAGGATTCATGGAAGACCACAGATGAGATAATGTATTATTCCAGCTAAATCGGAAACAAAATGTGTTTGTGCAGTGTTGCTACTGATAAAGTAATCTAGCTATTAAAACTTCTTTAGATCTGAGTAGATCTAAAGAAGTCAATGAGTAGGCTGTAATCACTTCAATGTGGAGTGATTACAGCCATTCTAGTTTAACAAGGCTGTCAGGAACCAATGATGGCTCTTCATAAATCCAGACACTGTAGACTTTGCTCTACTTCAATTTGAGAGACATCTCTAAAATACTTATCACTTTCTGATTCTGGCATGTGGTAATGTCCTAGCAAGTTTATATAATTCCCTGAGGTAAAGCCATTATTGCACAGAGTTCACCTGAAACGTTACCATTCAGAAGTTTTAGACTAGGCTGCCACCTTGTGGTGGTTGTTACACATGACCAGGAAAATTTAACAAAACATAGTTGCAGTTATTTTGTGTGTGATTATTACAACTAATAAACATATAAGGATGTGTTGTACTGATTGTAGACCTTATATCTCTAGGTCAAACTTGTAAATATCAGGAACGATGACATCACTGACGGAAATCCAAAGCTGACCCTGGGATTGATCTGGACCATCATTTTGCACTTTCAGGTTAGTGATGGATCTCATTCCGTAGTAACACAGCTTGATTTCTTTCAATGACTCTTTTATCTCTTATCAATGAACTCATGGTCTCATTAATAAAAAAAAAAAAAAAAAAAAGAAACTTCACTGGTGAACTATTGCACTTCTTCAAGTTCTTTTTAACGTTTCATCACATTTGCAGCCACTGATTTATTTCATTTGGATTTTATGTAATAGTCCTTCAAAAAAATGCTTATAATTGTAAGTGAAAGTTGGTAAAAGTACTTTGTAATGCTGCCTTTTTCTGTGAACATCAGTTTCCAAGTCTTTATATTTATGTCGGCACATTGACAAGGCCTTTCTCACAGCTTAATATAGTTTGAGCTAAACCGTTCTATTTTAACTCTGGCTGTGTGTTTAGGGAAGGTGACTATCCACTACAGGAATTAAGCATTTTGCAGCCTGTAACACATTTTACTTCAAGATTGCTGGTTTGTGTTTTTTTTTTTTTTTTTTTTTGCCATGTCTGCACCTGAGGTGCAATTCTCCAGAGGTCAGATGATAGGTATTTTGGGAAGTCAGAGAAAATGGGATCGGGTAAAACAATCTTGCCACACCCTTCAGATTTTTATTTACAGAGAATTAAAAAAAATTGTGAGTCATTTTCTTTTAACTTTAGAACTGTACACTATTTTTGGTTGATCAAAACAAAAAAATATTATTATTTTTTAATATGTCAGAGTCTGTAGTTGTAAAGAGATAAATAAAAAGGTACTTTTACAAAGGGCTACTTTAGGAAGATCTCTAGTTCTAAATGACCTTTTTCTTAAATGTTCTTTAATTATGCAAAACATCTCTACATTCAAATAGACTAAGCAAGTGAAAAACCATATTCATTGTTTAATTTGTATTTTCTCAAATCTGCCTTTCATTTTACAAGAAAAAAAATTCTGTTTTGTACATATTGATACATGCAATCATTTGAGGCATTTTGTGTTATTTTTGAGGAGTTCTAAATATGCTGTGCACTCTAAACTCTAAACTGAGGTATATGGTGCTGTAGATCCTCAGTATTCTCCTAAAAAATGTTCCCTCTGGGAACACTTAATCACCCTAATGCTGTTACATAAATCATGTCACATGAACATCCAGGTGCCCAGTGAGGTATTCAGCAACTATCCCCCAAAAAATTCTTCCTTTCATGTGTACTTCGATTCTCTCCTGCTTTTAGACAGTATGGTTTTTAAATCTTCATAATTTTGAATCAGGGACATAATTACTTTAAATCAATATGTCATTTATACTTTGAGCCTGTGTTTATTCTCTGATCTTAAGGGTAGAATTAGTGCACATCTGATTGCTCTGTAGCGCCTGAATGAACCGAGTGAAAGCAGCAGATTGAATTTTGCCTCGACTCAGACAAGCTGACAGGTAGCGTCCATGATTCTGCCAACACCTGCCGCTGTCCGTCTCACGCAGGCCCCGGAGCGTTTGGCGGTGCGGCACAGGGCCTGTTTCTTCTTGCTCTGCAAGGACATCAGGGCACCTGATGGGTTCAAATGTTGAACTTCATTCAAGCTGCACATCTTTGTATTTTATTAAAAAACCGAACTGACAGAAAACTGACAGGCGTCAACAGAAGGAATTTTATAATAAATGCTTTATTTTTACTATGTCTGACAGAGGAATCCGAGATTAAACTCTTCACCTGAGGAACATTGTGTTCATGCTCGTCTTACTGCTCAAGGCTAATTTTTAAAACTTACCTAAGTTTTGTTTCAAATTTTCAACTTTCTATTTCATACCAAGTTATTTTTTTTTCACTTGTAAAGTTCGTTTTTTTTTTTAGTCTTGTCTGAGCAGGGATATGGGCAGTGCTGTAACAAAGCATCCAAAGGTGTACTCTTAGATACTGCATTTCTATGTGGGAATCATAATGTTTGAGTCTGGCTGCTGCCATGGTACCGCTGTAGCACTTCACTAACGTCAGGGGTTTTAGGCACTTGTGTGACATCCTTGTTTATTTAGCCCTGATTGTGTCACTGCTTCTCTCTGCAATGCATCTATTTTGTCATTACGTAGCTAGCATAAATGTGGGTTGATGAGTCACTCTTTAATTTTGCTGTTATTAAAACTCAGTCACTAACGAAGAATGCTGCAACCGGAACAGCAAGTCTTGCTGCATATCATTAACTTATAATTTGCTGGTATCTGGAGAAATAAGCTAATAATACAAAACAAATAGGATCCAATCTGCTTTTATGCTACATCTTTAGAAGATGAACTGTTATTTGGACTGTACTAAGTGTCCGGTGACTGTGACCTCTGGAGAAATTTCAATATTATGCTTCACAGGGACATGTAGTATTTTTAGATTTACCCTGATGCTCATTAAACATGTTGCCAGACGGTTCTAGTAGCTCTAATGGTTTTATAAACTGAGCCACTTCCGGATCAGACTATTAGCGACTTTCAAAACTGTTTGTTGTAATGTTTGCTTTGTCTACTGGGACTCACCCCCGACCCCTCCTTTGGCACAGCTATTGTAATTTGATCGATAAATAAAGTGAAATGACTTTTTGTCCAGCTTCTCATGCTCTTTTAGTACCATTCTGATTTTCAATTATCCTTCCTACTCTTGTGAGACTCTCTCCAGCTCATGAGGTCACAATTTCTGTGCAAAAGCATAATATGTCGCTTTTGCTTCACAGTATGTTGCCACTGTTGTAAAGAAATTTAGAAATAGCTGTTATGTGTGGACTTATTCTTTTGGGGGGGAGGAAAAAAAGCAGACTAACCAGATTTAAACTGGTTTGTCCGCAAGTCTCTTTCATTCTCGGCCAGCTGACTGCCAGAAGCACGTGGGTCACGTCTGCGTGTGCATTTATGGTGTTTGCGCCGGATTAGCAAAGCTGGGAAAATGTTTCAAAGGTCAGCAAAGACTGTAGTGTAAGAGGAGAGAGCACGGAAGAGGCGCAGCGTGAGAAAAGGCTGTCCGGTTCTCAGCAGGAAGTTAAAGGACGAAGTCGACTTCTCTGAGTGCAGAGCTTCTTGTCTCTCTGCCAGACTGCAGCTGCTTTTCTATGTTCCTCTGCTCTAGTTATCTAATGGCTTTCCGTCAGTGGGATAATGCTTCTATAGATTGAGAGGTAGCTCACTGGATGTTTAAATCCCTCTGCTGTTTGGGGTTCCGGCACTGTCGATGGAAGAGTATTCAAAGATCTGACAGCCATGGGAAACATCTGTGGCTGTGTTCGTGGACCTAAAGAAGAATGCTATGTTGACCCCAAGAAAGCTCCGTTAAGTCCTGGATCTAAAGAACTCAGAGGACGTCAGTATTTTCAGAGGAAAAAGAGAAAATCAGAAGATTTAAAGCCTAATGCACCAAGTAGGAGTTCCCCAGGTGAATTCATCGGAAGCAGTACTGTCTGCAATAGTTCTGAGCTTCAAGATGACTCAGAAGACAACTCTAAGCGAAACCAAACGGAGATTAATGAACTCTCCCAGGTGGAGAACCAACTAACCAGGCAAGGTAGTCTCAGCGAAGGTGTTTATATTGGAGAGGTACCAGTTATTGTCCTCAGAGGCGATGGTAATCCACCTCTTGACACAAGGATGGCGTGTAGGTTGGAGAGTTTGTCTGCAGACATTGAAGATGATCACATCTGCAGGAAAGCTGTTGAAGGAAAGCTCCACGGTGTTAGTGCAAACTCCAAGAATGTCTCGGCCAAAGACGGTCTGCTTGTAAAGAAGCTCCTGCAGCGCCAGCTGAGACGGGCTGTTAGCTTCGGAGCGGTGGAGCACATGTTACGAACTCTGAAGGGCAATGACATACCCGGGAGCGAGGAGATGTTTGCAAAGATCATATGTGGGTCTCAAGCACACAGAAGGAGGAGACACAGGACATACACCTGCCCTGGTTACATCGAGCCTGCTCCAGCTCCTGCCAAGTCTGTTTCCACCCAACACAAGGTAAAAGGATAGAGTGCTATAAATAGTTACCATGGGTGGGATTCAGGGCAGGGTGAAAAAGTGGTGCATCTGAACAGTGATGGTGTCTGTTTATAATAAGGTGGCGCTACTGCTATATTAAAAATGTAGCTTCTTCATTGCCAAACATAATTTTAGATTTCTTTTAGATAGTCAAAATTGGTGGGTTCAACTTATGTTTCTTTACTGGTGATTGGTTACTCATGGATTTATTTCCTGTGGAATTGAGATCTGAATACAATAAGAATGTACTTTTTTTTGCTACTCCTCAATTTTACCTGGACATATTTGGGGTCTTGGTCATTCTGGAACAGTATTCCATGGCCCTACCGTAGATTCACATCCTGCATGCTCTTTGGCTCCATGTATGAGCTCCTCCGGGTGTTGAAGTTATCTTGTGTCCTTAGACGGAACTGCCCTTGAAGCACTAGGTTTTCACCTCTGTTTCCCTGTAGAAATGGTGTTGTTCAGTTCATACTCACCATTTATTTTTCTTCCAAACACAGCAAGATAAGTTGATAATAAAGAACTTGCACTTGGTTTTATCTAATCTCGGCATTTTATCCCAATCTTTCTCTAAATACTTTAGTCATATTCTCTGACAGATTTAAGTTAAGCTTGTCTAAAGCTGCATCATATGAAAACATGTAATATTTGATAATGTTGTTGAATTTGATAATGATATAACAAATAAGTCTACTACATACCTAATATGATGCTTCTTATGGACTTGGATAAAGAAAAACTGTTGTTTGAAGGGGGTCAAGTACTTATTGTTTAATTTGTATATAACATATTATAATGTTTGTTTAATAATCTGTCTCTCAAATTTCAAGTGAAGCTAAAATAAAAGTTAGATTGTTTTTTTTTTTTGCACAAATTAAGAAAAGTAC
Organism: Poecilia mexicana; assembly: GCF_051168715.1. Classification (NCBI taxonomy): domain Eukaryota; kingdom Metazoa; phylum Chordata; class Actinopteri; order Cyprinodontiformes; family Poeciliidae; genus Poecilia; species Poecilia mexicana. Next base: position 18,803,243 of record NW_028263384.1, on the reverse strand, counting down.
TAAATCTACAGTGGTTGATATAGTTATTTCTCTCATTTTAAATTTCCCTGCATAAAACATACACTTAGCGGTTATTTGCTCATAGTGTATTTTGTATCTGCTTTGTGTTGCTTTTTTGTTGTTGCTTACTCATTATTATTGTTATTATTATTATTATTATTATTATTATTATTATCTTTTTCGTTATTGATTTGCTGGTGTTTTTGTCATTTTTATAGTGTTTCCACATTTTTGGTTTCTCATAATATTTACAAAGTTTCCAAAATTTGAGCAAGTACTATAGACATTGTTTAAATGTATTCGGAGTTGACTCTAACTGCGACCTGTGAAGTGGCACTGTTTGCGTTGCGTCATGCTCATGCTCAAGTGTGAGCTGTGAAATAGTTGGTGAATTTATTATGCAATTCTGTCAAACATTGGAGACCTGTCGACCTTTGCCAAGGAGAGGCATTGCATTTAGTGATTCATATTTAATTGCAAATATCTAATGCCTATTTTGTTATGTCTCATCTAGATTTATAAGAGTTGTTCATCTTATCAGTCCTTGAAAGTGCTGTTATACTTTATCAGGGAGAGGAATGTTGATTTAAGATGGTTCTTCTGAAAGTTTTATTTTACAAAGCTGAACAGAAAAAGATCAAAACCTAAATATGTGGACATGTTGGAATGGTTCTTGCAAAATGCAGGGCACAGTAAAGACACTGTCAATGGATAGGTTGTCAAAGATATGACATCCATGGAAAACATCTAGGGCTGTGTTTGTGGACCTAACGGAGAATGCTGCTTCTCCTTTAGAAAGAAGGATAAGCGGTAAAGAAAGCGCCACTAAGTCCTGGATTTAAAGAGCTCAGAGGTTGTTTGTATTTTCTGAGGAAGAAGAGGAAGTCAGAAGATTTAAAGCCTAATGGACTAAGACAGTCTGTTCAACTCAGCTGAATAAATATTATTTTTATAGCACCAATTCACAATTAGTGTCATCTCAGTGCTCTTTGCAAGACAAACTCATTCCATGTATTTACAGAAATACAGGAGCAATTTAGTCCAAACATAGTCATTCAAATTTATATTCTAATTTCATACGTTATAATTCTATTATAGTTATGATGAAGCCTTTCACCCAGTTGATTACTTGAAACAATTGAGTTTGTAGCGTTTCTGCCTCCTCCGACATGAACGTTACGCTAACAGTGGACAGTTGATTGCATCAAGTTGTTAAACTTCCAGCAATCTTTCATACTGATCACGTGGCAATAGTGGAAAGGAAAACTACCTTTTAACAGGAACAATCCTCCGTAGGAATCCAGCTTTGTGTAAATGGTCGTATCCCGTAACTGACTGGAGGTTTTAGAAGACAGGGTGGATAAATATGGAAGCACTGATCCTGGAGCTCTTCCTAAGTTAAGGAAAACATAAGCTGGGTTAGTGGCAGCAGCAGCTCCTTTAGTGGCTTTATCTAGTAGAGAAACACGCCTATTTTAGATAAGATTTTTTCCAAAAATCTTGGCTCAAATCTCTGGAATGAAAAACTCTGGAATGAAAAGCAAAGCACATTTGACTAGGAGAGAGTAATTCAGCAGAGACAATCAGCTGGTCTATTTCTGCAATTAAGTTATGGTTCTCTCTACCAGGAAAACAAAAAGAGACTATACATCATATTGCAGCAGCAGACTGAAGTACTCTGTTGGAAATGTAGGCTTCTTATTTCCTGATTCTCAATAAAAAGTCAATCAATAAAACAGACAAACTCAATAACTACTTTTTTTCTTTCTTCAAAGAGACGTACACAAATACAATACAGATGTCAAGCTTGAAGCATTAAACTCTGTTATTCAGTGCCCATAATATTAGCTTATATTTAGAATACTTCACCATATTTATTCACGTGCCATGACATCAACTGAGTAGCACAAACTTCATTTTAATCAGAGAGATTGTGAGATGTTGTGACTCCAGATTTTGCCAAAATTCATAAAACATTTTTGGATGTTTTATGAACTTGGATGAAGCTGTGCCATTAAAGGCGATGAAGGGTATGCTTGAAACCACATGATCAGAAGAAATCTGGAGTTGTAGTTGCAGCAGCCTGTACATTGAAACAAGTATTTGTACTTTCACCAGACTCTTTATTAGGTACACCTTGCTAGTATGGTCTGATACTTTGAATGAGTGTGCTCCCTCTGCTCTGTGGTAGATCTCGGATATCCACGTCACAGGGGAGTCTGAGGACATGACGGCCAAGGAGAGACTACTGCTCTGGTCTAAACAAATAACAGATGGCTATGTAGGCGTACGATGTGACAACTTCACCACTTCCTGGAGGGATGGGAGGCTGTTTAATGCCATCATTCACAAATACAGGTACAGTTTCACAGAATGGTAATGTGTTTGATGAGACTACTCTTTAGGACTATTTCATATGGGCTTAACGCAACTTTTTTTTTTTCATTTTTTCCTCTTACTTCAGGCCAGATCTGGTTGACATGAGCCGGGTGTCGACGCAGACCAACCGCTCCAATCTGGAGCAGGCCTTTACCGTAGCTGAACAGTTGGGGGTGGCCAAGCTGCTCGACCCCGAGGGTAAGACCCGTACGGTGTCCCCTCTGCACCTTTGAGTCAGAAATTATCTCAGAACTGTGAGAAGCTCATTTTCATCTAACCTTTAGAGTGCAGTTGGGATAAATATGTGCTTTTTACCTGTTATGAAAAAATGAAGCTCCACTGGCTCCGTCCAGTGATCCTACTCTGATCTGCAGAAATGCACTGCTCTCAATCAGAAACAACCACACAGATCCATGAGGAATGTCTTGCAGACCTCCAATCGTTGTTCAAGCTCAAAATTCCCAGTTTGTTGCAGCTATGCTAATGGTGGAGATACAACCAGGAAACAGGAAAGCTATTTATCTGCCATCAATGGTGGCCATGCTTTCTAGCCTGCATTTTCATGGCTGGCTCTGTTGTGGAGGAAGGCCTGTAGTGCATTTTAGCTGAGACTTAAATTAAATAGATTACAGCACATTTATCAAAATGTTTTTGTTCATACAAACTTGTTTATACCAGTTTCTAAGACCTTGATAGACCAATTTTATTTTATTTTTTATTACCTTAAAACCATCAAAGAAGACATGCTTGTTCTCAGCATGTTATATGGTCTTTCCTGACCTGTTGGTTTCAACTTTGCTCATCAGACGTTGATGTTCAGTCACCGGATGAGAAGTCTGTGATTACATACGTCTCAACTCTGTATGACGCCTTCCCCAAAGTACCGGACGGTGTCGATGGAATAAATCCTAATGTAAGTTTGTGGCACTGACACACACGAAGGAAAAAAAAAACTGCTGACAGCTGCTTGATGGATGATGACTCTGTCTTTCAACAGGACGTTGATATCAAATGGGTGGAGTACCAGAACATGATCAAATACCTCAGCCAGTGGATAAAACATAATGTGGCCGTTATGTCAGATAGATCTTTCCCCAACAATCCTGTGGAACTCAAGGTTTGGTTCTCTATATTTTATAAATTTTAGGCACCACCAGCACTTCAACATTGTAGTTGGTAGCACTTTTACCTTGCAACAAGTAATTGTAGTAGTAGTAGTAGTAAACCTGACTGTAAGGCTTTGAAAGGATGGCTAGATTTGTGTCTTTTACTATACAGAAAACTGATTAGATGGAAGTACGTAGCATACAGCAAGATATCTGTCCAGTCAAGGTTAATTGCCTGCTTCAAACAGCATAATGTGATCCCTATCTGCTGCTGTAGATACAGTTGATGGATTTTGGAAAGAAGAAGCATCCATTAACTGTAGGATATCGATATCTTGCAACAGACAGAGTAATTCCTGAGGGATATGTGGAGCTGGTTGTGAGGGTGGTTTAAAGAGGGGTGGTTATTTTCAAAAATGCTATAAGAGGGTCATTGTCCTGTGGAGCAATTAAACAGATTCATTTTCACTTTCCGACTTCTTTTCTCAGGCACTTTATACGCAGTATCTGCAGTTCAAAGAACATGAAATACCACTAAAAGAAAATGAGAAAACAAAAATCCAAAATCTCTACAAAATGCTGGAGGTATGGAAAACGGAAAACAACTTTCTTTTCTCTTTAACTTTCACTGCCATTCGTCGTGTGTCACACCAATAACAAGCTTGGTTTTGCTGTCGGTCTCACAGACGTGGATCGAGTTTGGACGTATTCAGTTACCCCCGAGCCATCATCCAAATGATGTGGAGAAGGAATGGGGTAAATTAATTGTTGCTATGCTGGAGAGAGAAAAGACCCTGCGGCCAGAACTGGAAAGGTATGAGCAGAGTGAGAGCTTCAGCACTTGTTTTTTTTTTCATTCTGATCCATCAAGATTTATTGAAAGTCTTGTCTTAAAAATGTGAACTACTCAAAAGTCAAACACACAGAGTATTATACCTGGTTCCAAATTGTCAAAAAATGACTATATGACTATATTATGAGGCACTAAACTCCTAAAATGTTTCCTAATGTGCTGCTTTATGATTTGAAGCACACTGCACCCGTTAGCGTATTGCTCTGTAATGTTGTTTTCACAGGCAGAGTGCACCCATATCATATTTCAAGCCTCTTAATGTCTTTACTGAAATTAGATACTGAGGGCACTGCTGGACACATGTGTGCGATTGGCAGAAATCCCCTCATTCTAATATTTTTGCTCAGTCAGCTGGTCTGTAGAAACACATGACTTCATGCACAGATGCACATCAGTGAGCACAATTCATAGAGGTTAATGTTCAACATGTAATGGAGTGATCTGCAAAACGTCTTCCAAACATACATAATGCATTTTATACTCATTGCATACATGATTAAGCATTGTATTTAATCCTTCTTGTTTCATAGCATAATGCTTGGAGTGAAATAGAATGTAGAGTTTTTGAAGTCAGAATGATGAGAGTGAGGTTGAAAAATTGTTTTAATAGCAAAAGTGAAAAACGTTTTTACAAGGATGTGAAAAAGAGCGTGTGAAATATCTGCCCACAAATGTAGTGGCTTTCAAATGTATCCATACCATTTGATTTTCAGCTAGCCAGTCTCAAGGGGTTTCATGACCTGCCACTATGCTGTGTTGTAAGTTCTCACTTTTTTAGGCAACAATAATAGTATGAAATGTCAAACTTTAGTTCAACTTTATTCTCACAATCTTATCTGTGCTGTTTAGATTTTTTTTGAAAGCCTGCTTTTATTCTCGACACGTTTTAGCTCATTGTCAAACTTTAAAAGAGAGAGAGAGAAAAAAATCTGTCACCTTGTGCAGCTGTTCCTTAATTTTTTTTTAGTCATGTCAAATTATGTGGAAAGAAAAGGCTGTGTCAACAAGTTATCCAAAAACAACAGTCTTAAAACAGTTGTTAGCTAACTTAATTACATACCAGTTGCATTTCTTTTTTTTGCATTAATATTATTTCCGTGGAGATAGTGTTTTGTGTTCAGTTCTCCGTAGTTCAAACATCTTTAAAAAAAAATGCAGCATCTGCTCTGGGTGTGGCTCTTTTGGCTGTGGTTCCTACAGCCCTGCTACATGTGAAGTTGCTCTGTCCCAACATGCTGTTTAATTTTCATCCCCTAAGGAGTGGGATTGTATTTCAGGGTGGCTTGTTTTACACACCCCTCGCCTGGATGGAACACTATAAATATTGGAAAGTTGGAGGTGGTTCTGTCAGTTCTGTCTAATAATGCTCGTAGTCAGTGCTATCAAGGTTTCAGACTCCAATTCTGATTGGTAGCGTCGGTTAGTCGTACACTGGTAAAAGTAATGCCTGCTTAAAATGTGAAGTAAAATGGCATTTTTGAGCAGGACCTCTACTGTTAGCAACAGTAGCTTTAATACGAGCTTTGGCTCCTGTGACAGCATCCTCACCGAACCGTTGCAGATTAACAGCTCGGTCTTTCTCAATAACAACCTCGCCTATGGATCCAGGTGAAAATACTTTGTTCTTTCTTGACTTTTACAAAGCGTGTTGTTTTTAAGTGTGCTTATTTTATTTGTTTATTTTTTCAATCGTAGTCCATATCTAGAATATCCCTCTCTGTTTTTCAGGCTTGAGATGTTGCAGCAGATTGCCAACAGAGTCCAGCGAGACTGTGTTAATGGAGAAGACAAGCTGGCACTGGCGAGAGCAGCTCTGCAGTCTGTAAGTGTTTTGTGAAAGCAGAGGTTGATAGAGAAAATAATCATTTCTGGTGTTGATAATATCTGATTTATTATTTTTTTTCTTTCTCGTTTTAAGGATACAAAACGTCTCGAGTCAGGGATTCAGTTCATGAACGAGGCTGAGGTCGCAGGCTATCTGCTGGAGTGTGAGAATATCCTCCGACAACAAGTGGTGGACATCCAGATTCTCCTGGATGGGAAATTCCCGTTCGCGGATCAACTTGTTCAGAGGTACAAAGGGAATCCTAATTCCCCACTGAGATACTCTGTTACTTTTCAACAAGAAATATGAGCTTGTTTAAGACAATAATTCCATAATACTGATGAAAAAGTACTAGTTCCACTGTCTATTTCACTTATAATATGGGACAAATGTCTTGTTCCACTGACATAACTTGTACTTTTTCATCAATATTAAGGAATCACTCAGCCTTGTCTGAAGTAGCTCATATGTCCATCCAGCCTGATCCACTAACTGCATTGTTTGGTGTACTTTCTGAGACGGTTTCTTTGTCTAGACTTGAGGCTGATCTGGTTTCATTTCTCACTTTGTTGGCAAGGCGTAGAATATTGCTGTGCTGGAAATCAGCTTTACCTCCCTCATTTGAAATCTGGATTAAAGATGCTTTACACTTTAGTAAACTTGATAAGATTAAATTTACCCTACGAGGTTCCACAACCAAATTTTTAAAGATTTGGCAGCCGTTTTTTGATTTTGTTCAGACATTGCCGTCCCGTATGGTGCCCAACTAAATTTTTGCTTTTGCCTGACCTTTTTTATTTACATTATCATATTATTTATCAAATTATTTATTTTGTCATTAATACCCATTGATGTACCTTTTTCTTAAATCCTTCCCCCCCTTTTTTTTCTTTTTTTTCCCCCTTTCTTTCACTATTAAGACCTAGATTTATATCATTGTACTTTGCATACAAGACCTAATGTATTTTTTATTTCTTCTTCTAACATATCTACTTTCTGTTTTTTCTTGTTTTCTTTTCTTAGTCCTCTGGATTTTATTTGGGAAGGCTTATCCATGTGTTCTGTACGACTTTTGTTCGGTTCTGTTATAGAAAAAAAAAGTCTTCATATCTTGTTCATATACTTTTGCACATTTTGTATTTTGCTGTTAAAACCTAATAAAAAATTTATTAAAAAAAAAAAAAAAAAAAAATATTAAGGAATCACTGACTTAAGACAAACTCCTATATTTTAGGAAAAGTTACTTATAAGTAAATTCTGTTTGGCTTGAACTGTTATTTTCAACAGAATAATAAGATATTTTCAACAGAAACGAGAAAAAAACAAGAACTATTATTGTGTTCAAATGTATAAAGTTTGTTTTGAAAATTGAATTGAAATATTACATGCAATAAAGGCAGTACTCAGTTTTTCTTAGTCTTACAAGTGAAAAGTATAATTACTTTAATTAATTGTTTATTTAGAATATTATTTTTAATTTAAAAACAATAATAAAAACAGTCACAATTAAAACTGATAACTGCTTCCCTCTGATATTTCCAGGGTCTCCCGACTCCGTGACGACCTCTTGGCCCTCAGAGCCGAGTGCTCCACTGTGTACAGCAAAGGTCGCACCCTGACGACAGAGCAAACCAAGCGCATGATCTCCGGCATCACGCAGAGCCTGAACTCCGGCTTTCCACAGAGCATTAACTCCAGCTTCACATCAGACATTACTCCTTCTCTCACATCAGGGGGTTTGGGTACCCCCGGATCCACATTCACCTCCGGCCTCACCCCGAGCCTCAACTCATCGCTGAGCTCACCTTTGACCCCTTCCCTGACACCAAATCTGCCGCCGGCTTCCGTCCCGAGCTACATGGGGAGCGGGGGCGGCATGGAGCCTGGTAACCTCATGCATCTGAAGCACATGCAGATCAGGAAGCCGCTGATGAAGTCGTCACTGGCGGACCCCAGCATGACGGAGGAGGAGGTCAACCTGAAATATGTGCAGGACCTCCTGAACTGGGTGGAGGAGATGCATGTGAGCAGTTTCTGTCCTTTTTTTATTCATGTAGGCTGTGAATGTAACTTTTTTGACTTGCTCCATTCTTTTCATTTTCTGTTTAGTTGCAATTGGAGCGCTCGGAGTGGGGAACCGATTTGCCCAGTGTGGAAATGCATTTGGACAACCACAAGAGCGTGCACAGAGCCATTGAAGAATTTCAAATGAGTCTCAAAGACGCTCGACTGAGTGAAGTGAGTTAGTTTTTTAAAACTTTCTCATCGATGTAAAGCATGAAATGTATTTATTCAGAAAACTGCTGTCCTCCCAGATTCAGATGAACATGCCACTAAAGCTGACCTATTCAGACAAACTGAACAAACTCGAAAAGCAGTACGAACAGCTGTTGGTGAGTATGACCCTAGAGCTCAGCTCGATTATTTTCCCATTTTTAAGTCGTAGTCTAACTGTTTGAAATGTTTCAGAGCTCTTCGAGGGATCGGCAGAACCACCTGGAAAGCCTTCATGACTTTGTGTCGCAGGCGACTCAGGAGCTCATCTGGCTGAACGAGAAAGAGGAAGAGGAGGTCGCCTTCGACTGGAGCGATCGCAACTGCAACATCTCGCAGAAAAGAGACTACCATGCTGTAAGCCATTTCTGTCTTAACCCGTTGGGATCTTTCATGCACCCAGGAAAAATGTGTTTAAACGGTACCTTGAATGATTGCCTCTACCCTCCCACACTGAGGCAGGATGTGAGATTATGTGAGATGATGGAGTAGCTGATCCTTCACCACGCCTTAGCACCAGGGGCTTTTACCTTAATGTCTTTACACAGGACCTGATGAGGGAACTGGATGAAAAAGAGGACACCATTAAGTCTGTGCAGGACAAGGCAGAGCGCCTCATGCTGAAGAACCACCCAGCCAGACTAACCATTGAAGTGAGGCCAATGTGCTAGTTTCTGTATTTGGGCCTGGAATTGTGCAGATAACTACAAGTTGTTTCCAGCATGCAGTTTTCCAGTATATCTAATTTTTTTCTTCCTCACAGGCATATAAAGCTGCAATGCAGACACAGTGGAGTTGGATTTTGCAGCTCTGCTCCTGCGTCGAACAGCATCTTAAGGGAAATGCTGTATATTTTGAGGTGCGTTGGTCCCTAAGACTGTCCTATTAAATGCATTCATTGATTGATTAATTAATTTATTTTTTGCATCTAACCTCTACGCTCCTTTTTATTTCCCCTGTGCAGTTCTTCAGTGATGCCAAAGTGTCCATGGACTACCTTAAGAACCTAAAAGATTCAATTCAGAGAAAATACAGCTGTGATCAATCGAGCAGCCTGCACCGGCTGGAGGATCTGATTCAGGAGTCCATGGTAACACTGATGCAATGACATGAAGTGTATGCATTTGTGTGTAAAGACGAAAAAGTACAATAGGTTTTCCACATTTTGTCTGGTCACATTTCTAATGTTGTGTTCAGGATAGTGCACAAAGTTAGTTTGTTCTTCACTTTTTTTTTCTCATTTATGGGAAATAAATGAGACTAGAGCACCTTTTTCCACATGATTTCAGCATCTCCCAAATAACCTGCTGCAAATTTTTAGCAGTACTTGTGGATTTCTTTCAACAGTGGCTGTATTCTTGCCACTTTTCCATAAAGGCTAGATTTGTGGACAACCTTTTGAAGATCTTTTGAATGTTTCCACAACTCGTAACTTTTTCCACCACTTTTCAGTGATGTGCTACTTTATATTGGTCTCTCAGAAAAAAAAAGTTTTAAGTCTTTTAGTTAGAAAATACAAAAAGGTTTTTTTATTTTTTAAACTTTTTATGTCATGGTACAAACTATATTGTTTGTGTGTATTCTCAGGATGAGAAAGAGCAGCTTCTTCAGTACCGTAGCACTGTCGCTGGGTTAGTGGGCAGGGCCAAAAACATTGTGCAACTCCGGCCGAGAAACCCTGAAATTCCCTTGAGGTCCTCCATTCCTGTCAGAGCGATATGTGATTATCGTCAGATAGAGGTATTGTTGTTTTAAAAACATCACACCACAGTCACTCCCATTTAATTTAGAAGTTTGTGTAACAGATCTCTGCTGTATCTCTCTCTCTCCTAACTCTTTCAGATTACCATTGATAAAGATGACGAGTGTGTTTTGGTGAGCAACTCTCACCGGGCCAAGTGGAAAGTCATCAACCCAGCAGGGAATGAGGCCATGGTTCCCTCTGTTTGCTTCACCGTGCCTCCACCCAACAAAGAGGCTGTTGACTTGGCAGCGAGGTGAGACGCTCGGAAGCTACGATCCATTTTTGTGTTAAAGCAGTTTCCTAAAGCATTCATTGTCTAAATCGCTTCTCTTCTACTGCAGAACTGAACAGTTATACCAAAATGTCCTGACTCTGTGGCACCGCTCCCATGTCAACATGAAGAGCGTTGTGTCCTGGCATTACCTAATGGCTGACGTACGGGCCATCCGCAACTGGAACGTAGCCTCGGTATCTATACATGTTTGTTCCCCCACTCGCTGATCATGATTAGTAATAATTAGCTTTAGTTTATGATCACACTCAGAGATTTGTAACGCTTTCATTTTTGAAACAACTTCAGATAAAGACGATGTTGCCTGGCGAGCATCAGCAGGTCCTGGGCAACCTCCAGTCCCACTTCGATGAGTTCCTGGAGGACAGCAAGGAGTCTGAGGTGTTTACAGTGGCAGACTGTGCACAGCTGGAGAGAGACGTGGCAGCCTGTAAGGAGTACTACCAGGAACTGCTCAGATCCGCAGAGAGAGGCAAGCCTTCAATTCTCCCCCTAATAACAGCCCAGCCTCCGGAGGCACTTTGGTCCTTAAGGCTCTTAAGCTATAAATTAAGACTGTGATTTGCACAATTACATAATTTATACTTTTTAACATAGAAATGTGTCTGTTAGTTTACTTTTAAACCAATAAAAGCCAGGGTTGCAATTCATGAGCCATAACTCCACGTACACTATGACAATGCCGCCACCTAGTGATGTATATCCCACATAATTTCTTCCTTTTTTTTATTTTTTTTACATGGTTTCTGTCAAACACTACTGACTACAAAAAAAGTCCTATCTTAATTAATGATATATTTATTGTTAATATTTATTTTTATCAACAGAAGAACACGAGGAGTCGGTATACAATCACTACATCTCAGAAATCCGCAACATCCGTATGCACCTAGAATCCCACGAGGAACACCTAATCAGGCAAATCCGATCACCGCTGGAGAGAGATGACCTGGAGCAGAGTCTGCAGCGCATCACTGAACACGAGGTAATCAAATTAGTATTTTTTTTAAATTTATTTTTATCCTTCTTACATAAAGAGGCACATACTATTCATAACATTCTACATTCTGCTCTGCAGAGTAAGATGTCTGAGCTGGAGAGGCTGAAGGGCGATCTGGATGTCATGAGGGAGAAGTGCGAGCAGTTCTTCAGACAGGCTGCAGGCTCTCCGTCTGTGTCCACGCTTTCCTCTGAACTTTCTGTCCTCGTTCAGAGCATGAGCCAAGTGTACTCCATGTCCTCTATTTATATGGACAAGTAAGAATGGTGTTTTATTGCATTGCATGTCAGGGAGATTTAAAAAAAATTTTTTTTTTTTTTTTTTTTTGCGGAAAACGGTTGAGCTGAAGTGGAGCCTCTGTTTTTGCAGACTGAAAACAGTGAGTTTGGTGGTGAAGCACAGTCAGAGCGCAGAGTCTCTCGTTAAAGCCTACGAGTCCAAACTATATGAAGAGGATGCCGTCAACTCGGATGTCAAATCCATTGAAAGTGTGATTTCTACGCTTAAGGTAGCGCTGCATTTAAAAATATAAATAAATAAAACCATGCTGCTTGCACTGTGACAGCTTGTTTTAAGTAGTCATAGTCGTCCATCTTTCTGTTTGTAGCAATGGCGGACGGAGATCGACGAGAGGCAGGAAGTATTCCACGACATGGAGGATGAGCTTCAGAAAGCTCGCGTCATCAGCGATCGCATGTTTAAAGCCCATAACGAGCGAGACTTTGACCTGGACTGGCACAAGGAGAGGGCGGACCAGCTGAGTGAAAGATGGCAGAACATTCACTCCCAGATTGATAGCAGGTTTGCAGGACGTGTGTTTTGTTGCATGTCTTGCAGTGATGAGAAGTTTGCCACAACTTTCTAAATCAAATTTAGGAAGTTTAGAAAGGATTTTAGAGCTTTGACCAGTCAAAATTGATTTTACATGACTTGGGTATTTCTTAAAATACTTCTATGAAAGATTTAAGAACAGTGTTCCAGCATTTGCTCTAGGGTCGAGCCTTTAATTGTCCATTTTTTGATAATGGGGGATGTCACGGCTCTGTGTGAGAAATCCTTGCATTTAAAAGAAAAAAAGGACATTACATAGTTCTCATATTTAGCTATTTTTAGTGTCTTGACTCTCAAATTTTCAACATACAGTACACAAGTTTAGCACATTATATGTTACGCAGGTTAAACCCTCAAAATATTAAAACAGAGAAAATTTGTAATGCATTTAATTGTCATTTAAAACATTTTAAAAAGTCACAGTTTTGAGTTTTTGACCTGCCAGCCAACATCCAATTCAATTTCAGCTGAATATAGTCCCATTCTGACCCCAAACCAGTTTCTCTATTTCTCCCCATTTTTATTTCTTAAATTAATTTTATCACAGGATTTGTGTGCAGAGTTCTTGTATTAGTCATGAAGATTTCCTATATCAATTTCAGGCTGCGGGACCTTGGTGGGATCAGCAAGTCTCTGAAACACTACAGAGACTCCTACAGCAGTGTGGATCAGTGGATCTCAGAACTGGAAACGGCACAGCTGAAAGCCCAAGAAAACAAACCTGATGACAGCAAGGCTCTTGCTGAGATATTAAACAAACAGAAGGTACGAGAGAACTGAAGTCCCCTTCTTATAATAAGACCTATCTATTTTAATAGTGTTCGGTCCTAAAATACGTGTTATTTTTAGGTTCTTGTTGCTGAAATGGAACAAAAGCAAAACAGAATTGATGAGTGTCAGAAATATTCGGAGCAGTACTCGTCTGCTGTTAAGGTAATTTGAGGCTTTATTTGATTTTGCTAAGGCAACACTTAAAAAAAAAAAAAAAAAAAGATCTTCTTGACATTTACTAGAAATATTTCAACTAACTTTTAACATTTCGCTTAAAATTCCAGGATTATGAGCTGCAGCTAATGACATTCAGAGCGATGGTTGACTCCCAACACAAGTCCCCTCTTAAAAAGCGGAAGATGCAGAGCTCCTCTGATGCCATTCAGCAGGAGGCAAGACTGGATTTGGATTTTATTTACAGTGCAAAATATTTTTTTGCTTTTGTATTTTCTGCACATCTACACATTTGTCTTTGTTGGGTTAATTTCATGCAGTTCATGGACCTCCGAACCCGCTACACTGCTCTTGTGACTCTTATGACCCAGTATGTGAAGTTTGCCAGTGAAACGCTGAAAAGAGCCGAAGACGAGGAGGTGAGCTGGTTTCAATTTAAGGATAACATTTATTTATAATGTTTTTAAAAAATGCATCCCATTCTGTAGTTACTCTGGTTCTTGCAGCTTCTGGGGCCTCTTTTGTTCTCCTGATGCTGATGCCATTTTTTTCTTCTCTTCTGATATGAGATGCATGATATTTAGGTTCACGGATCTTCTATATGCTTTACTTCTCATCCAACTTGACTTCTTGACTCACAGGGTCATCATGCTGGCAAAGAGAATTTGCTTCATTGAGCAAAAGAAGCAAAGAAAGTGCATACGTGTGTAAAATAGCTGCATGTGTGCTGGTGATGGTGAAGTGGGTAGAAACATCTCGAGCATTCTTGGACAGAAACATTTTCAAAAATCTCTCGGAATTTGTAAAGCAGTTTCTAATAGCATTTGATTTCAAGAGATTTTAAATTAAAGACTCATATTTATAATTTTTATCTATCTTTTTTATCTTTTTTATTAATGTGACATTCTATACCATTGACTGAAATATTCAAGTCAAAGGCTGCTACTTTTCTAAATTGTCCAGTGTGAGATTATGCTGCTGCAATAAAATATGGGTGGCGAAACATGTGCATGATGTATTTACTAGTTTAACAAAACTAATCAGTAATCTGTTAAGTTTTTTAAATACAATGTACTATTCACAACATGATCTAAATGAGCATTTTCTTATAAATAAATATTTTTTTAAATTTCAAACTCTTAGAGAGATTATTTTTGAGGTAACCATGTCTATTTAAATGTCAATCTGTGGATGACTCATTTTTTTGCATTGTAGAACAGGAGGGCTTTCGAAAGAACAGAGGATGCAAAAAGGACAGAGAGCATGGAGGTCCAAAAAGCCAGAGGGGAAGTAGAGATTAGACAACTTAAGGAACGGATCCAAGAACAGGAAGTTTTGCTTGCAGAAAGGGAAGCACAGGTGGAGAAGCTGGAAGTAGAACTAGAAACACAAAAGAAGATCGTTGAGGACTTAAACTTTCTGAAAGCAAAGCTTGAGCATGATGTCAGTCAGTACCACACTAAGTTAGACATAGTGATTAAAGACAAAGCTGCACTTGAGCAGGAATTAAAGCACACCAAAACTTTAATGGAGCAGTCGGAGGCCACCTCTGCTCTGACTCAGAAGAAACTCGAGGAAGTCTTAAAGAAAGAAAATGATGCACAGATTTCCGGCCTACAAAGAACAACAAATGCGCAGGAAGTAGTTTTAATAGCAAGGGAGTTGCAGAGTGAAGTTCCAGCTGAAAGCAATGATCAGACTGCAGAGTCTTTGGGACTTGAGAGCCAATCAGAACTGGGCGCCCAACTCGAGGGATCTGCAGACAGAATGCACGATGTCTTGCAGCAGAGACTGGATGAACTATCTCAGGTCCAGAAAAAAGCAGAGATGGCCGAGGAGAAAGCACAAAGCTATAAAAAGCTTCTGGATGACAGCAACAACAGACTGAAAAAACTGCAGATGGAGATGGAAGGTGAACGGGCCCAGACCAGGCAGAAGTCGGATGATTTCCATCAGGAAATGCTGAACATGAAAAAATCCATCTCTGAATTTCAGGAAGAAATCAGATCTCTCCAGAGAGCAAAGTCCTCATTGGAGCAAAGCACCTTTTTCCAAACCACTGAAGTAGAAGGCCTTAAAGAGCAGCTGAAGATCACCCAATTGGAGCTGCAGAAGAGAAGCTCCGTAGAGCAGGAGAACTCCTACAAGATAAACAACCTAGAGGAAGAGGTGGCTTCCAAACAGTCAGCCATAGATCAGCTGAAAACAAAATGCAACGAGTTGATGAGAATGAACGTCTCGTCTGATAGCGACATTCGAAGTCTTCAGATCCAAATAGAGTCGCTGGAAAAAGAAAGATCATTCTCTGAACAAAAGGTAAAATCTTTAAAGAATGAGGTGGAGAGCTGGAAACAACAGCTTCAAATCTCGAAGGATGAGAGCAACACAGTGAAGAGATCTGAACATGCCCTGCAGATCAAATACAAGAACCTCGAGGCAGAACTTCAGAGGGGTGAAAACGTTGCGTCTCAGCTGCAGAGGAAGATCGATGAGCTCAAGCAGATGAACTTAGAGGCGGAGCAGAATGCCAAGAATGTGAAAGCCAAACTCGATCAAGTGACGATGGAGATTGAGAGCAAGGACCAGCAAATTAAAATCTTCAAGTCACAGACAGAGGGTGCTAAATCACAGGTTAGAATTATTGACGAGGAGCTAAGTAAGAAAACGCAGACCATTCATGAGCTTCAAATTAAATTGCAAGAACACAGTGAGGAGACAAAGACCATCGCTGATCTGCAGCAGAAGTTAAAGTCCCAAAATGGAAAAATCATAAATTATGAGAAAGAAGTAGCGAATCTGAAGTTAGAGCTGCAATCTGTATTTGCTGAGAAAAACGTAGTAAATCAGAAAGTTCACATGCAGAAAGCTGAAATCAATGATTTGAACGAGATGCTGAAGAAAAAAAATGTGGAGCTGCAAAAAGAATCTGATGAGAGCCAGAAACATCTGCGTAAACTTAAAGCTCTAGAAGAAGAACTTTTACAACACAAGCACAGCTTTAAAGGAATAACTAACAACTCTGAAAAAGTCATAGAAAAGCTAAAGCAGCAAATGTCTACACTTCAGAATGACAAGGCGGCAGTGGAGAGGAAAGTAGAGAGTCTGAATGTTAAACTTTCGGAGGTTAGCTCTGCAATGCAAAGAGCAAAAGATGAACTAGCTCAAGAGATAAAGGAAAGAAAATCGAAAGAATCTAAAATTATTCTGTTGGAGACTGAAATTCAGAAACACAATCTAACTATCAAAGAAGTCATGTCCAGTTCTGACAAATCCCAATCAAATCTGCAACGTGAAAATGCAATCCTGAAGAGGGAGAAATCAGAGGCGCTGGAAAAAAACCTCTCTCTAGGCACAGAGCTCAGAATGCTAAAAGACAAGCTGCAACACACCCAAACAGAAGCAGAGATAAAGCAAAGAGAAAACTTTACTCTTCAGCTGAGGTCCCAGCAGATGGAGGAACAGCTGGAGAAATGTAAGAAGATGCTGGAGGAGCTAAAGAGTAAACTTGAGCTCCAGAAAGAAGGCTATGAGAGGCAGCTGTCACTTATGCAGGCAGAAATTGAGAAGAAAATGATTTTGTTGCAGTCTGAGATTGCAAAGGAAGGCCAACAGTCACAAAGCGGCGAATTTGCAGAGAAACTCAACAAATATTTTAAGCACGATGTAAAACTGATTAAAACTTTGCACCACACCACAGTAGAATCAAGGCAACATATGGACAAGGAGCTTCAGTTCAAAACGGAGAAACTGCAGCGAGAACGAACAAAGCTTGAGCAAGACTTGTTGAAAGCAAAGTCTGAGATTACCCAACTCGAGGACGATAAACTGAAACTCGCCTCTAAAATAAGTTCTCTGCAAAGCCTCTGCAATCAGCAGTCAATTGAGAGAACAAAGTTTGAACAAAAGCTGTCGGATAGCGAGCGCAATCTGTCACTGAAAGTAGATGAAGCAAGAGCCCTACGAGAACAAATAGAGCTGTACGTGAGAGAGGTGAAAAACCTGCAGAAAACTCTGTCGACTCTGAGAGGAGCGGTGACGGAGACCGTCCATCCAAAAGTGGCAAATGGCAAAGCTGATCTGTTGAAGGAAAATGTTCCCATGGAGAAGAAAATAACGACAGTCATTGAGGGAGCAAAGAGCAGAATGGAGGATGAAACTCTCAATATCAAAAAGGTATGAAGGAAGCTGTCACTGAAATTTAAAGATATTTTACTAATTTAAATTAATTTTAATACTGTGCATATTTTAGTTTTAAAAGCGAACTTTTGTCTTTCATAACTTAAGCATTCCTCTAATGTCACATTTACAGATGGAGAAGATGGAGGGAGGAAATGCTCTCGAAGGAATTAAGCAAGTCAAGGAAGTTGCCTCTCTTTACGAACCCCCCAGTATTCAAGCAAAAAATCTGCAGCACATTGCTCACAAGAGTAACATTTCATCTGATCTTCCCAGCTCAGTCAAAGTGCCGGGTTACATGGCTCTGTGTGGACTTAAAGACCCAGGGCAGAATGAATCTAACATCAGTAAGACAGGCACTTACCAAGTCAGAGAAACTCATGAAGCCATAATCACATCTGAAAAAAGTAGAGGAAAATCTTATGGAACACAGGGCATATCAACTTCCCAGAAGCACCAGGAGTTAATTGGGAGTCCTGACATTCACTACTGGATCAAGCATAAGCTTCTGGATGAGGGGGTTTTACGAAAGTTGGAGATGGGCCTCCTCACCGTTGAAGAAGTGCGAACATCACTTGTCCATCGCACTGATAAACCTGCCACGGTAGCTGGACTTTATGTAGAGTCGAGTAAGAAAAAGATGCCCTTCCTAGAAGCAGCTGAAAAGGGCTTTCTTGCAAAGACATACGCTCTTGAGTTCCTCGAGGCTCAGGCTGCAACAGGCAGTCTTGTGGATCTAGCTACAGGAGAAACGGTGTCTGTTGCAGAGGCGCTAGAGAAAGGCATCGTAGATCTAAGCATGAAAGAGAAGCTGATGGAAGCAGAGAAAGCTGTTAGTGGCTACATCTGTAAGGGCAGAAAACTTTCTGTCTTTCAGGCCATGGAGGAGAGAATTATAGATAGATTTAAAGGCAAGAAGATACTTGAGGTCCAGGTTTCCTCAGGAGGGTTATTTAACCCAGAAACAGGAATGAGAGTCCCAACTTTTATTGCATTGAATGACGGTCTCTTAAACAAAGAGACTCTGCAGAGTCTGCACGATCCGGTGAGCAACCCAAAAGGTTTCCACAGCCCTGACACCGGACAGAGGGCATACTACGATGAAATACTCAAGACCTGCTTATATGACATCAACGGCAGTGTGTTTCTTGTCCCGTTTGGAGAGAGACACTTGACAAACACATCTCCCATGAGTCCTCATAGAATGTCAGTCGTCAACAGCAGCTGTGGATCAGAAATGTCTGTGTACGAAGCCTTTAAAGGGAAACACATCAACAAAAAGACTTATCTCTTCCTGTCTCAGCAGGAAAGCAACTGGCAGGAAAACTCTCTGGTTGACCCAAGCGGAAACTCACGTCACTTCATCACAGATGCCAGAAGTGGTCGACAGCTTTGTCTAGAATCTGCTTTAAGTCAAAGATTTCTTGAAATGTCTGAGTTTGAAAGCTATCGCTGTGGTCTTTTAAGCATCTATGAGATTGCAGACATCATATTTTCAAGAAGGGTTGTTGTGGAAGATGTCAATAGCCCCATTGCCGGTCTCTGGGACATCACTAGGAAGAAGAGGCTCTCAGTTCTTCAGGGTCTTCAGCAGGGTGTTACTGACAGAGTGACGGCATTACGACTGTTGGAGTCCCAGGCCTGCACGGGGGGAATTTGCGACCCTTCGACTGGGGAGAAACACACACTCTCCGATGCTCTGAAAAGAGGTCTTTTAGACGAGGCTCTAAAGCAGCAGCTCCAACAGTTCGAAGAGGCATTCAACGGTATCACCCACCCTCAGACTGGGAAGGTATTATCTATTTTCCAGGCTGTTCAAGAAAACCTCCTCCCAAAGGATGTGGGTTTCCGCTGCGCTGAATTTCAGCTCTTGACCGGTGGACTGATAAATCCTGACACAAAGGACAGAGTCTCTCTTGAAGAAGTGATTCAAAGCAACTTTGTTGGCAAGACTACAGCCACTCTGCTCAAAAATGAGCAGTTCCAAGCTCAAAGTCTCACGTGTCCCAAGACAAAGAGACGAGTCACATTCAAAGAGGCACTGGAAAGAAGTGTGTTTGACTGCCACACTGGTTTGAGGTTATTGGAGGCTACAAAAGTTCATGCATTTGGGGCCAAAACAGCATTTCATTATCTTTGTGCGTTTAAGTAAACGTCTGTAAAGGATATATGAAAATGTGGCTTTACTATGTTGTCCTTTTGTTGTTTTTTTCACACCCATATTTTACTGCTATGTTCGATGTAGCCGATTCTTCTGCTTCGTGGCCAAGTTGTAAACAACTTACTTTTCTTATTAACAACGTTTGGTTATTTGAAAAATTAAGAGT
The DNA here is from genome assembly GCF_051168715.1 of Poecilia mexicana. Lineage (NCBI taxonomy): Eukaryota > Metazoa > Chordata > Actinopteri > Cyprinodontiformes > Poeciliidae > Poecilia > Poecilia mexicana. The sequence goes on along the minus strand of NW_028263384.1, from coordinate 18,783,491 downwards.
CTTGCTGACCGCCTGCCTGTTTTAATTGTAGAGGTCTGTTGATGAGGAGAAGCGAGAGCATGGTGATAAAGTTAGCAAACTGTTGCACTGGATGTCCGATGTGAAGCGGACCGTGAACAATGACGGGAATGGTCCGAAAGATAGTAATGCCAACACAGATGCCTCAAATAAACACCAGGTAACTCGTGTATATGTTAAGGTGTATCCTTGTTGTCACTGTGTGATTTACAATAAAAACCACAGACATAAGTTATTAGTTGTTGCAGTAACCTCTTTTGGGTTAACACTTGTTTGATAATATTAATTGGATTACATGCTGGATTAATCCAATCAACTTCCACACAATAAAATCAGTTCCAGAAGTTGCACAAGCACTCATATATATATATATATATATATATATATACACGAGAATGTCTTCACTCCCAATCATTATTACAGTCTTATAAACACATTTCAAATAAAAATAGCTCAATGTAAGGAATGAAGGAATGAAAACTTTAAAGAGTGAATAGCACAAATTATGTTTTTACATCTTATTTATTTCATAATAATTGTGAGGGCATGTTAATAGTGGAGGCAATGGTGATTTACCTAAAAGCAATTATTTGTTAATAATGTTGAGTTATTAAAAAAAAAGAAAAGAAAAATAATGACAAGGATTTGAAAACTTCCTTTGGACCTGTTCTAATGAATACAATTAGGAAAATCAATGTGCACCATTAATTCATAGCATCCATTATTTTAATTTACCAACATAATGCATCGGATGACTGACCTGTTTTATTTTGCGAGGGTACAAACATCATGGTTGGCCCTTTGTAATTACTGTGCAATGCAAGGTTATTAGCTAAATTACAAGATTATTTTTGATTCTCCTTTTAATCACTGTTTATGTCTTTTTTTTTGTGTGACTGAGATTTAAAATATGTTTGTACATTGCCTTAAGACATATCGTAAATTACAACTCAAAAGGAACCTAGCAATGATTAGGTTCTAATGATTTCCAATTTTCTTTGAGGCCCTGCCTGCCAATTTAGATATTGCACAATTTTTCTTTTTAAATTGGGAAAACCAACATTCAGCACTGGAAAAATCACTACAACACATAGAGTAAAGTGTTAAAGTTTCTGATAGAAATGTTGGTTTTGAATCCAAAGAAAAGTGAAAAAAGTACATAGTTTACACCATTGTTAGAATAAAACATCAGTTATCTTTAGATGATTTTTATTGGATTCAAACACCAGGCACATGCTGATTATTACATTTATAGGCTATTTCTTTCATTTAAATCACATTTAAATTATTGATCTACTGATTAGTAATCAGTATTGATCAAATGAAAATTTCTGTTTGATTGCTGCATCTTAATAAAACTTACACAATAAGATTTAAGCCATTTAAACCCCAAATTTGACATATAATTGTGCTATATTGCAATTTATCATATTCTCTGGTTAATTACACAATTGCAGACTGCTTTTTATAATATGTAAACATTTACATATTTGATGATTTTAGGTTTCAGTTGAAGAAATGGCTTCCAAAAAGGAGCAAATTGCAGAAGCACTGAGGGCCACACAAACAATGCTGAACAAACATGGTGACAAGTAAGTGTTAATGCTCTGATATTGCATCTATAATACTTTATTCACTGTGGAAACTCAGCTGTTCACTCCATGTTCTTCTCTTCACAGGATGACGGAGGAGGACAGGAGGAAGACCCAGGAGCAGCTGAATGCTCTCACTCAGGCCTACAGTGAAATCTCTCAGCAGTGTTCAGATCAAACGACCTCTGCAGAAGAGGTTGGGTTCTAGGCATTATGTCTGACTGCATCTGTTGCAAATGTGTGCTACTGTGCCCTCCTGATGTTTAGATGCATGGATGAACATGATCTGCTTTTCCTTATTATAGTTGGAGCAGTTTTCTCTTGCACTTCTGGTATGATATGTGTTTAGCTGGAGTCCAGAGTATCTGAGTATGCTGTAAACATGCTTCACTGCGCCAGCTTTGGTCTGAAAAATCCTCCACCATTCGTGTATTTCAGCTCTCGCAGGGTTCAGTGTCAAAACAGACTTGACTTTTTTAACCTTGCAGTGTGCGAACTAACTAACTCCACTCCTTTTTGCAAGATGTCGGACACCGCAAACGCATGTTAGCTTTCAGTGTGTTGTGCGTCACTCTCCAGTTGTAACCCTGTTGCAGTCTTGCTCTTCTGCACACAATATTTTAACCATGTTTGTGTGATGGTGAGTATAGATTTTGTCTTTCTGGTAAATATTTTAATCCATATTTACAAAGAACACATACAGTTCCTTAAAAATATATTCTTACCTCTTGAAATTTGTTACATCTTGTGATATAACCACAATCTTCAATGCAACAATGCAACCTACTTCCTCCTCATATGCTGATTTATCACATAAAAATACCCCCAAAATACAATGAAGTTTGTGGTTGTAGTGAGACAAAATGTGAAAAATTCAAAGGAGTATTAATACTTTTCCAAGGCATTGTATGTGGAAGTCAAGGCTAGTGGAGTTACTGGCTGTGTTTCTGTTTTTCTACAGAATTTAAAGACATCCAGGGCTGGAGCCACAGGAGAAGTGTTTGATCACTTTGCTTCTGCCGCTCTCCCAGACACGCTCGCAGGCTGCAGCCCCTGTTCCTCTGAGCCTCATGTCCAACTGGACTGGGAAGATAGTGTCCAAAAAAATCACATATACACATCAGCACTGCAACATTCCCCCCAGTATGAATCAAGCAAGTGCATACAAAGTTCACACATTTCCTCTGTGTCTCCGAGTGATGTAGCAGCAGCTAGGGAGGCTTCTACCAGTCGGGGTCTGTGCATGAGGATAATAAAGATAAACCAGATTGACGACGGACTGGATGCGTCCTACACAGGAGACACGCTGATGGTAGAGAGGGCGTTTCACTGTGGGTTGATTCCTGCCTCTACTTATTTAAAAATTCTGGAAAGGCAGAAAGTTATGAGAATTTCTGATGGTTTGTCTTTCTGTGAGCCTGAAGAGGAGCTTAAGCTCAACGAAGTTCATGGCCTCGTTCTTGGGTGCCTCGGTAAAAATGAACCGCCTTCCTCGGAGAGGAAAATTAACCCGCTGAGGTCTGAATCAGGTTCAAGTGATCAGGTGACCACATTAGGGTGCGATGATTGTTCTGGGATTGTCCACAACAATGACGACGTGAGGGTGGATGTAGCAGTTCAGTGTGATTTGATGAGCTCCAGCAGCACCCTCGTAGTGTTGGGACACCAGCAGCAGTTTTTGGGACTTGTGCTGCCCCCTACTGGGGAAATCACAGGCAACTCAATGCTGCGTGACCACCAAATCACCACCAGTGAGTTCACCAGCACACTGCTCAGTAGTCGAGGAAAAATAGCTGCCATTTACATTCCAGGAAGCTCAGAGATAATAGAAATAAACTCTGCTGCCAAAAAGGGTCTGATTGACAGCTGCACAGTAGACACGATGAGATCTGTTGAAATTCCTGACTCACTGCCTGACTTTGAGCACCTTCATGAGACCTATTCGTCGTGGCTCATGTATAAAATGCTTTCAGTGGATGGACGGCATCGTTCTGCATCTGTTCCAGATCCGACCCCTCCCTCTCCATCAGAGGCAGAGCAGCTGTTCATCTCTTACTTGATGATGAACAGCTACGTCGATCTCAGATCAGCCCAGAGGATTTTGATTCTTGACAGTCGGTGTCAAACTTTTCTTCGAAATTTTACTCACTTTACTTTTAACCCCAGTTATGATTCGGAACAGGCAGATGTACAAATGTTGCTCATAAATGAGGAAACGGAGCAAGTAACGGAAAACCCACAGAATCATTTTGATTTTATCTATGATATCAATTGCCCAACTACCCCTGATGAAAACTCTCAACATGAATCAGAGCTGAATAATTTAGTCTGTCTGGTTAATAAAGCGGTGACTTGCAAAGAAAAAATTGTCACTGATGTTCAACCTCTGAAACGAGATTTTACGTATGAACTCGTACAGGTTAATGGCATTGAACCTAACGTAAACAGAGAAACTACTGTTCATTTCAAACGGGCCACACAGCGTTTCCAGTGTGGCTCCGGGAACGCTGACAGTAACAGCCTTGATGACACAGCTTCTCTAGAGACACCATTGCCTCCGACTTCATACTCTGCAAAGAGTAAAAATGCTGATTCAACATTTAATTATGAATCTGCAATAAAGTTTGATCAAGAGACTCTGCCAAATTGCAATGCAGGGTCACTATGCAGAAAATCAACCAATGATGATGTAACCCAGTCTTACTTGTTATGCTCTTCTGATATGATTGAAGGCGAGGACAACTTTAACTGTACCCTTCGGGTTCAAAACGACCAAGTGGAGGAAGAGGGTAATTTTACTGACCCCTTGGGATCTTTAAAGAACTTTATGGCTGAACAGGCTGTACCAGAGCTAAATAACATGCAGTCAGACAAAAAAATCAGTGCGCTAGGACTCAATGAAGACACGTTAGACCTGGAACAAATAGACATTTGTCAGACAGAACAGGAGAGCTCTTTGAAATCTGATTGCACTATTACTTACAGCAATGCATTGAAATTTGGATTAGGTGAAACTGAGCCGGTTGTCATGGAGCTAAAATCCTGCTCTTTCTCTGGAGAAAACGTCAATTCTGACACCTTGCAGGGTCACACTGTGAGTTGGAGTCAGATGTACGGAGCTGAAAACGTGCAGCTGCAGACGACGAGGGGAGCGGCTGTCATGGCGCTTGATTTACCAAATGAGGAAGACAATAAAGACACTGAGGATGCTGATAAAGAAGGAAATGCAGGAACAATGAGTAATCAAACACACTGTGGTGACGAGTCCGAGGTGATCTCACCCTCCTCTTTGATTCCTGCTTCTGGAAACGTTTTTCTTACAGACACTCTGCCTTTGATGGCTAAAGACTGTGACTCACGGGTTTCACTCGACGGGCAGCTGACAGGTGGAGCTGATGTCCGTGGTTTTGTCGAAGAGTACGCTGCTCCTGTGACGGAATCAGACTTGTCGAATACAAGTGGCATGAGCACTGACTCACAAAGCCAGCCTCAGCATGCAGCATCTGTCACATGTTGCTCTGATAAATCTAAGAGCCAGACCATTGATGAGCTTTCCATTGAAGGGAATGACTTCCAGAAAGAATCTCATGCTGTCAGTGAGAGTGAATTAGGGACAACTGCATCATTGTGCAGTGATTTCTGCTTAGAAACGGAACCCAACACAAATATTTGCTCATATTTAAACAGTGAGCCAGCTCAGAGGCTCCACCATTTGCCCTCTTGGAATTTAGTTGAAGGTGCACTTATTTCGGCTTCAGCAGACGAAGGTATCAGTGAAATGAATCGTGCAGGAGCTGCAGGCACATGTGCATCACCTCCGCCAGATGTGCTTCATTTAACAGCAGATTTAAGGACTGAATCTCAACCTGTTTGTAGGCAAATCTCTCAGAGAGCACGTGCTTTTCTTTCTGACACACCTGCACAGCAATCAGACACCCCTCCTTCCAGTCATGAATGTGATGTGGAAGATCCATCAAAGGCTACCAAATATGCATTAGAGCCAAACGGCAATTGTGGAAATGAAATTAACGTTAAAACAAACAAGAAGAGGCTTTCTCCAGAGAAGCAGCACGATGACACTTTCGTGATCTCCAGTGAGGCTGTGGAGATTTCGGTATCAAAGCAGGAACAAGTCGATAATAATGTAAATGTGTCCTGTTTGAATCAAACTTGTGAAACCTCAAACATTCACTTGAAGCAACCTGAAACTGAAAGATTGGGATCAGATCGTCAATCGGAGAGAACTGCTGATCTGCCTAACGGCAGCATTACATCCTCTGTTTGCTCAAGTCAGTCCACGTTTTATAAAGCCGTAAAGGTTTTAATAGATGAGCAGGAGGACACCCAACAAACTGAAGACAATCTACAACCTATAGAAAAAGACATTTTTCAGGGAATAAATGAGAACAGTACCTCAGACCAAACCAGCAGCGACACCAGAAGCTCAGAACTGACATGTGAGGAAGATGAGGCCTGTGAAATCAAAGAACAGGACAATCCTTCAAATATCCAGCAGCAGCTCCTGCAGCTTTTTAAGACGGTCTCTTTGAGCCAAGACTTTTCAGTGCTTCAAGAAATGGTGGAAAGCCTGAGCAGCGCTCTGGGGGGCGACACTCGGGAGGAATGGCTGCGCACTTTGGAGAGCATCAAGGAGGAGAGCTCTGAGGGAGAGGACGAAGAGTCTGCACATGATCCAGGCATCTGGGATCCTGCTGAAGGAGCTCGCCGACCGTCCGCTTGGGGGTCCGACAGCTCGGATGTTTACAAAGCTGAAGAGGTCAAAACTGAGGTAGAGTTTGTTTTTTATTTGTTTGCCTACAATCTTTCATGGATTGTTTTGAGATTTTATGCGGTAGGCCAAATTGAAGGAAATTATATGTGTTTTGTTAAAGCTGCAGTTACAATTACAGTCACTCTTCATCCAGAGACAGAATATTCTCACCTAACTCAATCTTAGTCAAAACTGGATTTGTGTTTATGAGCAGCAGTTTTCAGGTCTGCCAGAATATTTTCATTTGGATTATGGTCTGGACTTTAGTTTAGCTACTTTGCTTTGATCTAAGCAAGTTATTCAAGCTCTGGCTGCATGTTTGGGCTCAGGGCTCTGCTGGAAAAAAATGGATCTCTGCCCCACTTTCAAAACATTCACAGCTTTTAAGAAGTTTATGTTTCATGACAGCATTTATATCTTTGATGCCTTCTTATTAAATCTGACCAGCTTTGCTGTAGCTGCTGAAGGAAAGCACCTCAACAACATTCTGCAGATGTGCATCAGCGCAAGGGATGCTGACTATAAATATCCCTCACTCTTAGAATATGCTTTGCACAAAAACATTGAAAAGATGTGTACTCCTTATATAGACAACTATGCCCTGCTTTGATTTTGCCACACACAAAATCACATCACATAAAATCTTTGTGGAATACATTTAGATTTAATTTTGTAATGTGAGAAAATTAAGGTCATAGAATACAGAGTGAAGTTGGTCTTACACTTTCTTATTTTCCACAGTTGTTCTCCGTTCATGATTACCTGGAATGTGTTGGCAGACTGCAAGATCATGCTGATGTTGTAGAAGATGTAAAGAAAGACCTTTTGATGCAGGCGCCCCCAGTTCACAACATGGAAGGACTGCAGATCCAGCTAGAGGAATGTCAGGTCAGGCAAAAAAAAAAAAAAAAAATCACGGGAAGTACCAACTTTTCTCTTTAGAATGATCTAACATTAATGTTATCAATTTTCAATTTTAGCCATAGATTTTTTTTAATTTAGTAAGCTAATGTTGCTTACTAGTTTGTTGACATAAACTGTCTTTCTTCTAGTCTTTAGAAGCTGAGGTTTCTAAACTGGGCAGTGTCCTAAGAAAGGATTTGGAGAAAGCCAAACATCTCCTAAACTCTGCTGACGACGACCAAATTCCCAAACAGATTCACCAAGATTTGGCCTCCACATATTTGCAGTTGGAGTCAGATTTTGCTGCTGTCTCCCAAATGTCTGCAGAAAGGCAAAGTTCTTTGATTCAAGTCATGGAAGCAGAGAAGGTCAGTGTTAAGAAAGGAAACAATAAAAAAACTAAGTTAGGCAACAGCTAAACAAGCATATAACTATTTTAACTCTATATTTCAGTCACAATTGGAGTCAACATACCAGAAACATCTCGGCGATCTTCTTAACGTAGCGGACATGCTTCAAAATAACTCTGAGATGTGGGATGTGAATTTGACCGCATGTGACGTAAACATGTTGAAGCATATTAGTCAGCTAAACATGGTACCTTTTTAATCTAGCAACAAAGATGCATCAATACATTAGCCAAAACTGGAAAAAAAACAAAAAAACACCTTAATCTGTTTTTTTTCTTTCCACTTCCAGGACACAAAGAGTCTTCTTTCAAAAGAAACCAGACTCAAAATGGAAGATGTTACATTTGATATCCAGTGCTTCATTTCTGAGAATGCTCAGTTTCTTAGCCCAGCTCAGAGCAGTTACCTCCTTAAGTTCCTCACCAGCACACAGCGAGCATTCAGGGAGCAGACAGACAAGCTTGCTACACAGAGGAGCGCCTTAGATACCCTGCTGGACGCTAAAGAGAAAGAAAAGCAGGACGAGGCCTGCCTTAGGAACGAGCAGTTAGAAAAAGAAGTAAAGAGAACACTACAACATTTAATAGACACAGAATGTAGTGATTTGTATCAAAGTTAAAACACTCTATGGAATATATTGAGAAATATCTTTAAGCAAATAAATGACAAATTTTAATTTACAGAATAAGTACTTGTTGAACATCTTTCATCAATTATGGCAAAAGATGTTTCTGATTTTTTTCAGTAGTAAAAACAGAGTGAAAATCTGATTGAGAAAGTAATAAAATAAAAAATACAAATAATCATTTTCTGTTATTATTACAGATAATACAGATACTACAGATATTATTTATATGCACATTTTCAATGTGCATATAAAAGTCCATATGTCAACTTTTATGCATCAAGAAAAATCTCATCTCAGGAAAATCTTACAGTACAGTTGTGTAAAACTATTAAGGCAAGTCACTACATTCTGGCTCTTTTTGTTCTTCTGGTTTTTAATATGTGCATGCATCTGTGTATTTATTGCCCCTAATTGCTTGTAAAAACTTTTTTGTTGTTTTATTTTTATACCAAGGATATGATTACTTCAGAAAAAAATCCAGAGGGCATCAACGGAAAAAATAAAAAATAAAAAAAAAATAAAAAACACAAAAGAGCAGAGACAAAGAGATGCATAAAACCTGAGTGTCCTTGTAAAAACATAAAAAAAACACAACTTTGATCTAAGACACAAGCTACAAGCTAAAAATAATCCTTTGAACTGGCTAATAGCAAAAGCTGAATGTCAAAGATATACAACTTGCTAAAAGTTGCCTTCACCCTCACTTCAGTTCCACAGCCCAGTTTACTTTTATTGGGCTTTTGAAACACCAGATACAAAATTTAAGCTAAAGCCGAGCATCACTGAGACTGGCAGTCTTTACTGCCAGTCTCAGACTTATTTAATGAATGATAAAATGAGATGTCGTCCCTTCAAAAAATAAAAGGAAAACATACCTCCACCATACTCAACATCAGGTTGTTTCGTACGTTGACATTTTTTGGTACTCAATGTAAACTTTAGTTTAAATTACAACTTGGTCTTTTACATTCATTTGCTTTTGTTTGTTGATTTCCATTTTTGCATTGTTCTTACCTTTAACATTGTTTGTTTCTGAATTTGGAGCTGATTGATTCTTCTATAAAAGCCTGTATATTTTGATAATGTTTGCATGCGTTGGTGTTCACCACTGCCTCTGACTAACATCTGTGCTGCTTATATTCCACAGGTCTCAAAACCCCAGTGGACTAAATGCATCATTGGAAAAAAATGTTTTTACACACACCAAACCTATGAGACCCACACACATGCACACGCATAAAGAAATATCTTCTTGACCTTAGTGGCATCACAAAAGACCAAATGGCAAATCTGAAACGGCATGTTTACAGCATACTGGATTTAGGTTACTCTTTGCATGTTAAGCCTGAGTGTTTCAAAAAGGTTTCTTCTTCTTGTTCAAGTTTGTTTGAAGATAATGTTTTATATAAAATTTACCTCTGAAGGTTTTAAGTGATGATAGCACCTTTCATGTTTTCCTTTTTCCTTTTTTGTTAGACTTTACTGGAGAAGCACAAGGAGTTCACTGAAAAGCTAGAGGAAGTGTGTGATAACCTCACTCTGACTGAAAACCGACTGATTGGTCATCAGCAGCAGGCTGATAATGCCGAGAGCGTCACTGATCTTCAACAGTACCAGCATGACCACCAGGTTTGATGTTGTTTCATTTGTTTCACATCAGAAATGAAATAATTAAAATCTCACAGATCAGTCTGAAATTAAGTTATTGTTACGATCAAGGCTCTGCAGAAAGACGTGCTGACGAATGCCAGCGCTTTAAATGAAGTGATCATCAGCACTAAGAAGTTTCTGGAGGAAAACCGCAGCAAGCTGACACCTGACAAGATTGCGAAAATCGAGAGAAAGTTGGAGGAGGCCAAAAGCAAAGCCGAGCTTATGAACGAGCGAGCGGAGGAGTCCCGGAAGGATTTAGAAAAAGTTGTAACGACAGCCATAAAACAGGAAAGCGAAAAGGTTCAGGTTCCTTCCACTTCTGCTGTCTGAAATAAAAACAAAAAAAATCTGAATTTATAGCACAGGAAATCAACATCGCTAATGTGTTGTCTGTTTAAGCAGGCAGCAGCTGTTGAACGGCTTGAAGAGAGTAAAAGCAAAATTGAAGGTCTTCTGGACTGGATATCCAACATCGGGAATGAAAACATGAGGAGTCTGAATCAGACAGACCATATAAGTAAAGAGAACGGGAACTTGCCAGAGGAGACCTCGGCCAAAGGACTGATAGAGGATGATGATGCCAATGGAAATGCTTTGCAGACTTCTGAAAAGGATTTTGGCAGCGACTCCAAAGAGGAGAACGCTGCATCCCTGGACCTTGATAAACAGTACGACCGGGTCAAGGTACAGCTTGTTTATTCTAAAAATGTTACGCTTGTAATACTTCCCAGTCTACTTCATGTTGTATACAGACTTTAGACGTTTTAGATCGAATATTAAGCGCATAGCCAGGTCTTTACCTCACTTTTTATAAAATGGACAACTTTCAAGAAGTAATGAATTGCAGTCGTAGATGAAATCACAGTGAGTCCTAAAATGGTTATATTACAAACTGTTCATACAAAGTATCAAATAAAAGGACAAAGCTTAGATAAAGACTATAAAAGACTTGCAGTGTTTTGCACATTTTATTGGGATTGTACATAGTGTTTTACTGACAAATATAAAAATTGTGGCGGCATTAATATTCAGCCCTGTTTACTTGAATACCCCAAAATAAAATCCGGTGCAACCAGTTGCACTAGGAAGTTACCAAGTTGGTAGAATGGGGACAATGTTAAGATGACAAAATGTACAAGAAGTGACGCTTAAAGTTTGTAACATGGAGTTACATTTTCTTTATTGATTGAGACCAACATTGAGTGAGAGATGGTAGATCTGGAAAACTGACTGTATTCTGTGCAAGAGACTTGCAGCTGTAATTGTAGCAAAAGAAAACTCTACAAATTGTTGATTTGAAGGTACTCCCTGCCTTTAAGGCAAGAAGCTGAATATGAATGGATGAATTATCTCTGTGATAATACTTCTGTTTTCCACAGGCCCACCATCAGGAAATTCTCTCCCAGCAACAAGATCTGATCATGGCCACACGGTCCGCTCAGGCCTTGCTCGACAAACAAGCCAATATGTTGTCTCCTGAGGAGAAGGAGAGGCTGCAGAGAAACATCCAAGACCTGAAGGAGCGCTACGAGGCCTCACTGACTCAGGCTGAACAGCAGATGAAGCAGGTGCAGTCAGTCCAGGAGGAGGTGAAGAAGTTCGAGGATGACTGTGACGAGTTTGAAGACTGGTTGAAGCAGGCAGAAGGAGAGATCGAGTCTCTGGGAGCTCCTGCAGGTTCCCTTAACATCCTGAGTGATAAACTTCAGAAGCAGAAAATGTTCTCAGAGGATGTCATTTCGCACAAGGGAGACCTTCGCTTCATCACGATGTCAGGACAGAAGGTGTTGGACGTGGCTAAAACCTGCGGATTGTCTGATGTTACTTCTAAGAACGCTTTGCTAGACGTGGACACTTCAGGGACCTGCACAGCTGTCAAGGATAAACTGGATTCAGCAGCCAGTCGGTACAAAACGCTGCATTCACAGGTATTTCGTTTTCATGTTGTTGGTTGCAGTTGCTTAAAACTGCCACTGGGTGGTAGCAGTTCTTTATAATGCTTTTTAATGGTCAATGACTATTTCTCATTTGATTATATGTTCTAGTTTCATGTGATCCTTTGTAGTCAATTTTTGGATGTATCCACCTCATTTTAGTGCAACGTGCTTGGCAACAACCTCAGGGAAGTGGTTGACAAGTACAAAAAGTACGATGATTCAAGTACGGGTCTTCTTAAGTGGCTCAACAACTCAGAGGACGAGGCGAGAAAGCAGCAGTCAGAAGCCATCGCAGCTGACCCACAAACACTGCAGAAACAGCTGGAGGAGACCAAGGCAAGGATTTAACGATTTAACTCTTTTCAAGTTCAATTTTTTTTTTCTAAAAGACTTTTAGCCTTTTGATTCTTTTAAAATGTTATTAACACTCTTAATTTTTGTGTTTGTTTTTTTTTTAAGTTTGGCCTAAGTTTACTTTATCCAGATCTTCAAGTTGCCTGTATTTATAATTTTCATCAAAGCAAAATGCATTTCTGGTATAAATCCAGTTCTGAGTAGATTTTTATTTAGAAATAACATGTTCATCTGAAAGCATTAACTGGGTTTTAAAGTCACTGCAGAATAGCTCTGTCTTACCTTATACAGTGTTTCCACCATCTAAAATACAACAGAGCTATTTCTGGCTCAGTGCGTTCACACACATAAATAGTTTTCACTCTGGTTATTTGTAGCTTGGATACTCCTGCAAAAAGGAAACAAGAACAGGCCGACAAAGCTATCTGTGTGAAAGCTTTTCACTGCAGTCGACTTTAACATTTCTCTACAGGGAGATGGTGAATTATTGCATAGATATGCTGTGATAAGAGGCGGCTGTAAGCCAAGGAATGAGCTTAGGACTTGGAGATTGAAATATTAGCAATCTCAAAAATACTGGAAGCCTTAACGTTTTCCTGTCAAAGCAGAAAGGTTATTTTAATTCATATGCCTAGAATGAGCTGTTATTTTTTAATGCCAAGTGTATCCTCATTGAAACATATCCGTCAGATATGCAGATATGTTTACAGAAAACATATGTTATGTTGATAAATTAATACATTGACATCAAATAGATCTTAATCTATGGAATCAATTATGACAAAAAAAATTTTCTAAGTCTATGTGATGGGGAAGATTGAGAAAAACAATTTTTATAGCTATTATTTGTTCTATAAGGCTTTAAAGGATTAAACCTTTTCAATCAGTTGTTTTCTTTTCCCATTGCAGAAGTAAAAATATAAATGTGAGGTTGAGAATTGAGTTTTTCCTGATTTGTCCTCTACTAATCCGCAGGCTTTACAGGGTCAGATGATGGGGCACCAGACGGCCGTCGACATGTTACGTAAAACAGCCGAGTCATTAGTGACATCAGAAGGAAACCTCCTGAGCAACCCGGATGAGATACAGGAGACAGTCGGTAAGCATAGGCGGATTTGTCTGCATGGAAACCCAATCTTTTGTCTGTTGAAGCCAAGAGGGAGAAAGTTAATTTTCATGTTTCAGGCTGCATATAGTACAACAAAAAAACATTACACTAACAGCTACAACAACAAATGATGGAGCACAAACAAATCACCAACAAATTGGTGACAATGACGTTTTACATCAACAAGATTAGCAGCTGAGGACTAAAGCCGAGGAAGAGAGGAATTTATGAGGTCAGTTTGAAGCACAACAAACGAGCTGCCTTGTCTCCATTTTGCAGAAGACATTGTGGAGCGCTATGACAACCTTTCCAAGTCTGTGAGTGACCGAAACGAGAAACTTCAAATCACCCTGACCCGATCTATGAGTGTGCAGGATGGCTTGGATGAGATGATTGGGTGGATGGAAGGAGTGGAGGCAAGTGTGAAGGAGGAAGACAAAATACCTTTGGATTCTACGTCTCTCGGGGACATGCTCAGTAGAGAAGCAGTAAGTTTTTTTTTTTACCACCTACTCATTGATAGCTTTTCTTTCACATCACAGCTGTCTGCAGTCCCTTTAACTATGAAATAAACTTGTATCAGGCATTAGAGCAGGAGATAGCGAGCCGCCAGAGCAGCATCTCAGCCATCAAAGCCAAAGTCAAGAAGTTTGTGGAGACGGCCGATCCCTCCACTGCTGAGCTCCTGCAGTCAAAGATGGACGCTCTCTCCCAGCGCTTCTCTGATGCATGTGACAGGCATAAGCAGAAAGTTTCCCAACTGGAGCAGCTGAAAGAAAAGGTGGAAGAGTTTGAAAAAGTCACAGATAAGGTCCAGCAGTTTGTCACGAGGCGGTCACAAGAACTGGATGAAACAGACGGACCTGGAAAAACCTTTGGTGAACTGTCTCAGCAAATGCAGGTGTGCATAATGTTTATTTAGTGTAACATTTTCAGTGTTATTTTTTTTTTTTTTACGTGAAACTTAAACTTTACGTTTGTATTTCCCTGTAGAGCACTAAGGCGGAGATGGCTGAATATGCCAGCGATATGGAGAAGCTGCAGACTCTGTGCAGAGAGTTGTGTGAAATAAGCCCGGATGGAAGCAAATCTCAACTTCAGAGCAAGATTGAAAATGTCTCAAATATTTTTAGCACCTTCAAGAACACAGTGAACGAAAAGTAAGTGCAATAAAAGAACACTTTGCAGCTTGTCAGTGCACAGATCACGTTACGCTACGCTCTGACTGACTTTCCTTGACTATTGCAGGGAAGAAGAGCTATCGTCCTGTCAAGACCAGCTGGGAGAGTTCAGGTCTGCGGTCTGCATGCTCACCAAATGGCTGGAAGAAACCAATGACAAAGTGCCTGCCACTCAGCCAAGTAGCAGTGAGAAAAACCTGGAGAAAGACCTGCAGATAGTCACTGTAAGTCTGATGTAAATTAATATCATATAGTAGAAACTATTCCTTCAGCACTTGTATTCATCTAAGTGTGCCTAAAATGTAGGAACAGAAGTCGCAGATTACAAGGTGCATCACATCTGTTACACAAAAAATGTTTTTAACAGATATTAGCCTCGTCCTCCCTAACCTCCCTTCGGCCCCAGCTTGCTTTCTCTGCCAGTTAATGACAGATGAACAGTGAGTGTTTACACAGAGACGACCAAGGAGTAAAACACTGTTATCTAGCTGAGAGGCTGTTTTCAGCACACTTCATCACAAAATGCATCATACAAAACAATGCTTGGAGAGTTCCAGCGTATAAATTTAGTATACCTTAAGTCATCATGGTTTGATTTTTAAATGTTTTGAATTATAAATTGTTTTCATTAGGAGCTGCTTGATGAATGGAAAACCAAAGACTCTGCAGTCAAAGACCTGAATAGTAAAGGGTCGGCGCTGTGCAGCCTGATCACTTCGCTCACGTCCCCTGCCAAGACAAAGACCCCCAACAAGTCCGGTAAGGGTTTCCATCCATCTCGCATATTCTGAATTATTTAGAAGGCGAGGAGGCATGGTGTTTGGGATGACTTGTGTTGTTTTGTAAGACTAACTGTGCAAGAACTTATATCAACAAACCTGGCAGTCGGTGCTCTGCTTTTCATCTCTTGTCTTTTGTCTTTGCATCAGCTCTAACTAATGGTGGTGGTCCAGCAGGCCATACCTACCTAACCCATAAAGGTAACCAAGAGCGGACGCTAGTGTGGAGAAAACTCTGTTTGTGGTGAACTGTGATATTTCTGTGTTGAAGTGCAGTGGCTTTGGACTGTTACGGGATTCTCACCATATGCTAACTTTGAATAAAAATGAGTCTGTTTCATTGAACATCAACATTCTAATAAAGAACAGATGCTTTTCTGTTTTATTCAAAGCAGAACAGCAAACTTGTTTTCCTACTTCTTAGTGCTATTATAATGAATGCTGTCCTTACATTTATTCAAGGTTATTTGGATTTCAGTCAGTAGAGTTAAACAGAAACCTGCTGCATAGAGGTTTTTAGTGCTGTTGATTCCATTTTTTTCCAAAATCTTTTGCTGTTCTGCTTTCCAATGCTGCAGCACAAACATAATAAACTCATCTTAACTCATTTATTAGTCTGGAGGACTGGTGACAGTTCCAGTCATCCGGATTAGTCTTTCTTGTAGGCAATAAGGAATATAGCTGCATTCTTCATCCAGCTCTCCAGCCATCCTTAGCAACAGGCGGGGGAGGGGCATTATCAAACTCTAAATTGTAGGAACAGTCTAATAGATCATCTTGGGTTGCAGCAATAACCCAAAATATATATATTTTTTACTGTAACAAAAACTGCTGTAACAAATTCAGGCTTATGACTATTTTTAGTTGCATCAAAACTCAACAGGCACCAAGTTTGTTCACACACATATTTTTCAGTAAGACCGTCATAAGTTTATTTGGTCTCACTTTGATATGTCTAATGTTATATGTAGTCCCTGCTCTAATTAAGGATTAACTTATTGATAGACTGTCATAGATAGAACTGCCGAGGGGAGATTAAAAGGTTTATTTATGATATCTTCAGAACTGATGGGAATCCAGCAGAACATGTCGTTCGTCAGTGAGGGATACACAAACCTTGGAGAAACACTGAAAAGCCGTGTGGAGCAGCTAAGTAGTGCGCTACAGGAGGTGAAAGAGGCCCAGAAGGGGACAGAGGAGATGATGACATGGCTGAAGGACATGAAAAAGACGACATCATCCTGGAACACTGCAGCATCTGAGAAGGATTCTGTGGGGACGCAGCTCGAACAACAGAAGGTAAAGATGTTTTTCAGCTCATCAAGCAAAGCATTCATGTTGACTTTGCCAATGTTTTTTTTTGTTTTTTACTTTGAAAAGAAGTGGTGTTCGTGGAAACATTTTATAAATTATTTAACTCTCACAGACATTTGAAGATGCCATGAAGCAGAAGCAAGAGCAGCTCCAGAAACTAAGAGAGAGGCTTCAGGGTCTGATCTCAGCTAATCCACGCTCTCCCGAAGCAGAAAAATGGAAGAAGATGCTTGCAGAAATAGGTATGTGTAAATTGTATTTATTTATGTCACTGACAAGCTTACAGGTATGTTGGGCTTTATGTTACACTGTCAGCTTATTGTCTAAAAACTGCAGTGTGTATTAACATAATGGGATATGATCTCAGTTTGTGCTCTAAATAAACAAAAATAACACATTTCTGGTGCCAAGATGTGCACAATAGGAGTTCAACAAAGTGGCAGAGGTCAGAAAGATGTGTTTGTGCTTACTAATACAGAGTGCCATTGTTTTTCTTGGCTTCTTCCGTAGATACTGCATGGACGGAAATCAGTGGCTCGGTGGAAGAGAGGAAGCAGAACCTGGAAGAGTCCAACAAGAATCTAGAAATCTTCCAGACCACAGAGCTGCAGCTCAGCCAGTGGCTCTCAGAGAAGGAGCTGATGATGGGTGTTCTTGGACCTCTCTCTATTGACCCCAACATGCTTAAAATGCAGAAGCAACAAGTGCAGGTTTGCAAAAACAGCAAAAAAAAAGAAAAAAGAAAAATTGACTGTAGTAGGAATGAGCAGCTCGACAATTAAAAAAAAAAAAAAATCTGTGTTCTCCAGATTCTGCAGAATGAGTTCAAGAGCCGTAAAGCTCAACACGAGCGACTCGAAGAAGCAGCCTCTGCCATCCTCAGCTCAGCAGGCAACCAGGATCCCTCAAGTGGGAAACTGGTGAGGGAAAAACTTGCCTCCATCTCCCAAAAATGGCAGGGCCTCACTGGACAGCTGGACCAGCGGGACAGCCTCATCGACCAAGCGGTGGTGAAGACGGGGCAGTTTCAGGAGCTGCTGAGGAGCCTCGGCAACACGACCACTCAGCTGGAGAATCAGCTGACCAATCATCACAGCAGCAGCACCCAGCCTGACGCCGTGAAGAAGCAGCTGGAAGACGTCCAAAACATCTCGGCTCAGCTGAGGGAGGAGAGGAGGAAGCTGAAACAAGCTGAGGCCATCAATGCGGAGCTCTCAGCGTTGGTGACTGAAGACTATCTCAAAGCTGACCTGGTTAGGCAACTGGAGAGCGTCAACAAGCCATTTAAACAGCTGGAGGACAAAGCAGGTTGGTGTTTCAACTTTATCGCAGAATGCTTTTTTCTTTTTTTTTTTTTTCTTTTTTTTTGTAGAGATGCACCAAAAAAAATTGCCTTAATGACTCGATTTGACTATTTTTTATATGAACTGGCTCTTACCAGTAAGAGGCCAACTGAAATCTCAAAAACACAATCTTTTTCCATCTAAAGAACGTATCACACCAAAGAGAAAACACAACACTAACCACATCAACACTCAGCATTGAAGGTGTTAGTGCGGGAGAAAACTCAAAGCAGCCTCATTTCATTAAACAGCACTGGTAAACGCGCCACATCAAAGCCCTAACAAAACCCATTCATGTGTAAGTTGTCACTGAGTGGAAATAAATCAATGTAAGCTATTTTCCTATTTGGTGAGTTTTTCTGGCTAGATTAAATACAAAATATGTAAGAGAGCTATATCTTCTAGAGAGAAAGTTCATTCATACTGCTGGAGAGAAAGTGAGTATTTAGCAGAAAACAGTTTTATCTTTTCCAACTTGTACTTCTATTTTTTGTCAAGGAACAAGCAGCTAACCTTATAGTGCGTTTTAAATAGCTCAAATTTAAATTAAGTAATTTTCTCTTTGTTTTAAAATGTTAATACGAAGTTTGTTTATGCACTTGTGTCTAACACATATTATGGATCCCTGTTCATGGTGGGATTGGTAGAAGTATTGTTTTTTTACGAAACCCGTTACTCGTAGATCGAGAGATATTGCAATTGGCTAAAATTAATATCAAGCCGTCAGAGCTTTTTTTTTTTTTTAAAGTGGAGATTCCATAATCTGCCACCAAACTCTGACTGGTGCATCCCTGTGTTTGCTTTAAAATATCAAAAAAGGTGTTTTAGAATTCTTATGTGTTTTTGTTTTGCAGCTAAACGGATTGAGCAGCTGAACTCGACCTTTGCAAGCTCTCAGCAGTTCCATCAAACCTCCAAAGACTTCCAATCTTGGCTGGCCGAGAAGCTCCAGGACCAGTATGCGTCTCTGCCCATCTCTGCCAAAGTGGACGTCCTGCAACAAGCTTTGGAGGAGCACACGAAGCACCAGACGTCTCTCAGGGAACACGAAGAAGCTTACAATGCGATCAGAGGAAAAGGGGAGACGTTGCTGCAGAGTACTGATGGGGCGGAAAAGGTGGCGCTACAAGGACAGCTGACTACTTTATCTTCCAACTGGGAGGAAGTGAAGAAGAGCTCCGCAGAGCAGGCTGACAAACTGAAAGCCGCCCTGCTGAGATCTCAGAAGTTTCAGGAGAGTGCAGAGAAGCTGAGTTCCTGGATTCAGGACTGTGCAGCCAGTGAGGGTCGAATCACGCTCACTGTTGACCCCGCTGCCATCGAGGGCTCCATTTCTCAGGTAAAAGCTCTCCAGAAGGATGTTGACAAGCACAGAGGATTGGTGGAGCAGCTCAACACAAGTGCCGAAAGCCTTCTGGAGGTTGCCAACACAGACACTGAAGCTATAACAGAGGAGAAAGACAGTATTGGTGCAAGACTAGACAAATTGGTGGAAGGACTCCAGGTCAAAAGGGAACACTTGGAGAAAATCTCGCACACTGTTAAAGAATTTAATGATGCCTACAAAGAGGCACAAAGTCAACTCGAAGGAGCTAAGAATCAGGTTGATTCATTTGAATCAAAAGGGGTTCAGGCACACAGTAACAAAAGCCTTACAAACTTGAAAGCCCAACATAAGAGCTTAGAGGCAGTGCAGAACCAAGTGGAGCACATGAAGACCTTGGCAAAGGACCTTGTAGTAGATGTCCCTGATGCTGAAGGAGTGACTGATCTCCTGCTCCAGACCGATAGCCTAGAAAAGGACTACAGCAATCTTAACACAAAACTGGAGGAAGCATGCCAAGAGCTGGAGAGTAAGCTGCAGGGTATTGGACAGTTCCAAAACAGCATTCGTGAGATGTTTACCCGTTTCACTGAACTGGACGACGAACTCGACAACATGTCTCCAGTGGATTTAGACCTGGCCACCCTTAAAGAGCAACAGCAGAGCATTCAGAATTTCACAACGAAGCTGCGGGAGCTGATGGCCAACACATCAAACGCTGGGGACAGTTGTAAGAAAATGCTAAATGAGTCTGAATCTTCGCCAGACCTGTTGGGCCTGAAGCGGGACCTGGACGCTTTGAGCAAACAGTGCAGCAAACTCATGGACCGATCCAAGGCGAGAGAAGTCCAGGTGCAAAGTACTCTTGCCAAGCTGGAGGAACTGTATGATAAAGTGCATCACGTGGGAGATAAACTGTTCAGAGCTGTGGCCAGGGAGGCTTCCCAGGAGGCGGTCAGCCTGGAGACAGACGTGATCAACCAACAGCTGGATGCTGTAAAGGTACGTTCTTACAAACCAAATTAAAATTTTTGCATTTGCATTTTTTGGATTTTTATTATAGTTTAGTTTAGTTAAACTGCTGTGTACCATGGTTTGGTGCTCCAGCTCTTTGAAATCCATAATGTTTGAAACTTTAATGTGCATTCATTCTACTTTTAGTGCAATCTATGTATGTCGTGAATGTGTACCGTTTTATTTTCAGCTAGACCGCAATAACGTTTGTTGCACTCTTTTATATTTACAGATTATGTTTTTATGACTAAAGCTCTAGAGGTTAGAGTCCTTGTCAAACGGTGTTTTTGACTAAATTCCCAGAGGATTTGAGTCCCAGTTAAACAAGGTTTAACTGAAGTCCTAAAAGGGGCGCGGGTTTTAATGTTTTTATCTTTTTTAATCATTTGTTTTCAAAATCTCTTTCTCTTTCTCACTGTTTATTACATTCTGTTTTTATTTTAATTATGTAAAGCACTTTGAAATGCCTTGCTGCTGAAATGTGCTATACAAATAAGATTTGATTAATTGATTTATAGATATTTCAATCCAACTGCTTTTGAATAGAAAACCAGTCTAATATATGTGGAATTTTTAAAAGAAACTTCCCTTTTCTGTATACAAAGTCTGTCTTAAAATCAACATGACTTCTTTAGATATTGGGATGTATTTTTTCCATTATCGTACTTTGGTTTTATTGAAAATATACTTTTGCACCATTTTCTTCAATGTTCCGGATCATTGCAGAATAGCTGTTTCAGGACATCTCACCCAGTGGATCAATTACAATTTTCTTTGGTCTGTGTCAAGAGAAAATATACTTTTGTTTTTTTACATTGGTCATCCACCCTAGAATTGGTATGAAGTCAGCTTTGCACGTTTTTTATTAGAATTTTAGAGGCCTTAGGTTTTCCTAAGTACTTTTTCTGCATACATAGCAGTCCTCTGGGGACTACTGCTGTGTTCAGTCAGGACAGCTGGCGCTCACAAAAGCACTGGGGTCTATGTACAATCATAAGGGCAAATCGGACAGTCCGTCACAGCCAGGTATTTCTCAGCAGGGCGTCACTTTACACAGTAATATAGCTAAGCCTGTGTCCCGACCTCTTAACATTTACATAGTTATTTTATGACCAGTTATAATAACAGATATCTGGATTCTGTATCAGTAACTGATGGGTTGATATTTTGAAGGATCTGAAATGGAATGAATGCTTGTGATTTGTGGGAAAATTTCGGTGAACACCAAGTTTGATCACTAAATATGAAAATTAGGGATGTGCCGATCAGGTTTTATCCTCCCGATACCGATCACCCATGAGGGCCGATACACCGATACCGATCACCGATACCGATCACATAATTATTATTATTATCATAAACACTACCGGTTACATTATGTGGAAAAAGGAACCATGAATTCAACTTAATTTAGACAAAAACTGGTTTTTAATAACTTTTTCCAAGAACAAAACAAAACGGGCATTGTGCAAATTGTACTGCTATTGATAATACTATGTTTAACAGACTGATAACATATGAAGGCTCTGAAGAGGCTAAATAATACAAAGAGCCAAAATAAAACCTCTCAACATTGCCAAGAAGTTCAAGTATAAAACTTAACATTCAAAGGCAAAAACAGGTTCCATTACAATAAACAGTCCAGATTTACTGAATGAAAACTTCCTGATAGCATGGCGGCTAGCTGATTACTGCTAGCTCTGATTGGCTGTTTCTGACTGAGCGGAGTAATTATGCAGAACAGGGAGGAGATCGATTATTTTTTTAGAGATTATCTGTCTCATGTTAGGACAACTAAAGTTTTAATATGTATGTAAAATGTATTTTTTAAGTTAGATGCTGCAGCTTTAAGCAGAGGTTCGGTGTGAGAGTCACTACCAGGTGGAGCAGAAGCGAAGCTCCGTCTGTCAGATATTACTACCTGTAGCGTAGCAGCGGTTCAACAGGAGAGCAGAACCAGCGTCTTACATCGCAGCTCGAAGACTTAAATAATTTTGCGGGTTATTTGTTTAGCTTTCTGACCGTCATGCTAATCCAGGTTAGTGTTTGTAGCTGTGCGCTGTTTTACCTGCTATCTGATCCTCCGTATGTCTTTTTTACTGCAGTGAGCCTCGTTGTAGCCAAACTCCGTCAAGTATCTCATTGTTTTTATGTCGTATTAGCTTCGTTGTGTTGATGCATTTTGACCTGCTTCAATTTTCCGCCGCAACACGCAAACCTCCCCATTCACTCAGTGCGTTATAGTTACACATCGCTTAGGATTTGTTGCTCCGCGTTTGCGCAGAGTGCAGGAAAGAGGAGACCAGCTGCACAGGCAGGTTGGAAATGAGATGATCGGTATCGGCAACAAGAGCCAATGATCGCCGATCACCGATCATGCACTTTTTCACGAAAATCGGCCCGATTGTGATCGGTGACCGATCGATCGGCACACCTCTAATGAAAATAGGTTCATGGGTGTTAGAATATTGCTGAAACAATCAACCAATCGAGACAATTTTGATTATATTGATATGGTAGTTGTCATGTACAGCTACGCTTTTACTTTTGTACATGTGGGGGTCAGGAGTTTATTCATTATCAAAATGTGCAGACAGATATGAAACATATTAAGTCCCCTAAATTCATCTCCATTCCTCCAGTCAATGGATTAACCTAAATATGTGGGTGACAGTCTGAAAGCCTTCTTCATTTACAGTAATACATTACATTAATCTAAAATAATGTAAACAGTAAGTGACTGCTCTATGATGTAGGTCAAACGTTGTTTTTTTTTTTGTTTTGTTTTTTAATTTATCCTAGGAGTGTTCTGGACTCTCTTCACACTATCCTTTATCTCACATGCCTGGATTAAAATATCACTGAGGTAGCGTGGGGGTGGAAGTGTCAGTCTCTTGAGTGGAGTTTTGGTTTTGTTGGCAATCACAGAAAAAGTGATTGATTCAAAGTGTTGCTAAGCAGCAGTGGCGTTATTGTGCACACCCAGTCTTTGTCCTGCCGCTCCACGGGGTTGAGAGGTCATACATGCCTCAGCTGCTTGTGGAAAGTCCTTGTTGTGGATAATATTTAGTTTTGAGAGGACATCGGAAGCAAACAGTGACTCAACTTTGTTTTTATCAATCAGACTGGAGGCTTCAGCGATAAAGAAATGAAATAAGTTTTAATTTGCGTTTATTTTACTCTTCTGTTACCATTTTTGGTTAAGCTTTGAGAGAGACTCTGTGTGTTTATTTGACTTAATAACTTTTCAAAAGCATAGCAGACCTGGTTTATGTATGTCTTAATGTGTGTAAAGGTCAGTTGTACTGACTCAACACTTCTGCGTGTGGGCGTACAAGTCTTTTTTCAGCTGCTCAGACATTACATCAGGATCTTCTATAACTTTAAAAGAATTTGTACCTACTGAATCATACTTTTTACTACTCTAAGTCCCTGATGTTGAGGATAAAAAGAAAGAAACAAAGTGTCACTGAAACCATCTATTATATCCTGCTCTGTGGATCATGACACATTTTCCTTCAGGTGAAACCTGAAACTTCTGCAGGCCCGTTAGTGTAAGAGCAGAGATGCATCATCCTTCCTGGAAGGTGATTACTTTGAGTTTTCCACTCGGCAGAGATTTCTAATCTTTGTTTTCTGCACATACTTACATCTTTTTATGGCATCTCCGTGTCACTATCACAGAATCAGGCTTAAGAAACCCTAGCCTCTTTTACATCTTTAGTGTTATCCCCTAGCTTATTTTAAATGCAAGTGTGTTTAATGTGTCGGACATAATTCACAGTGCTTTACACGTAAATATATGGAAACAGGTAATGGATAAAAAAAACCCAATGAAATATCTGGTCAAAGTTTAGTATGACATAAAAAGTTAAGATTATATTTTAAAGCAAATGAATAGCAAGTAGATGATGAAAATGGACTGTACATTTTAGTAATGCTTCCACAAATAGTAATGAAGAAGCAAACCATTTTAAAATAAAATATGCAACATTTTTTTATTTTTTAGCCTTTTTCATCTCAGTTCTAGCAAACTACGTTGATATCATGTTGCTATGTTTGATTTACTGATAATGAGAACATTCCTTTTCTGCATGTAGCAACAAACATGATGTCCTTTGTTGTAAAAAAAAAAAGAAAAGAAAGAAAACACCAGTTAGTATCTCAAAGTCAAACAGAAAGAGAAGATTACTTTCAGGATTCAGTTGTGCTTCTGCTTGGGTTTTATTTGCAACTTGGAAAACAATGAGATTTTCTAATTATTGTGGCGCTGACTACAAGTGGTAAAATAAGTCAATGTGTTTCTGAAGTGCCAGTGAAAAACAACATAGAATCTTAAAAATCCAGTGTTTTTCAAATTCATTTTAGCAGATCCAGATTGCAATCATGTTTTCAGTGTAGAAACTTTGTTTAAATAATGTTAATATCAGTAGTTTTTTTTTTCTATGTAGCCTGAAGATCAAAGAATATAAAAAGCTCTTTAAAACTAAAAGGTATCAACTACAAATTCCTATTATTTCTTCCTATTTCCTCTTGTTTTATTCTTCTTCATTTGGTTGGATGTAAATGTAAAAGCCCTATCGCACACTTGGCACAGCTTCTGGTGTTAAATTACCTGAGCCCTGTGCCTCCCTCAGCATTCCACTGTAATTAAGAATATCTACAGGGTCCACGGCGACTGCAGGGCAAAGAGAGAAAAAAGGGAAAACGTGTATCTGTTTCAGCATATTGTGATGTCATCAGTGAGAACTGGTTCGGTGTGTAGTGTGTGTGTGTGTGTGTGTGAAGCTTGCGCGTGCTGCTTCCCCTCCCCATTCTCTCAGTCGCTGAAAGAAGAAAGACGGAAAGTGAGTGACTGTGTCAGGATGTGGAGGATGGCTTAGAAATGAAGTCATATGGGCCGAGGAGAAATGAGGGGGAATTAGAATGAGGGGGGAAAGGGTCACATGTCCACCAATCAACATGTGCCGGAGCAGCTCGGAGCACAAATGGAGTTGTGGCAGATGTTGTCTGAATAATGAGCGGGGGCGGGGCATGAAACCTTCTGCCAGGAGGGTGTCTGTCAGTGCGAGGGGAGCGATGTGAGAAGAAGGGCAGGCTTTTTTTTTGTTTATCCCGGAGTACCAGCTCCCCTCAGAGCTGCTTGTATTTTCAAGCAGAGCTTTCGGGATTTGTTTGTGGATATATTGTTTGTTTGTTTGCTTTTTTTTTTAAGCTTTTTTCATTCGGGTAAACTGGATGCTGTGAAGATTCTGGAGGAATAAGGGAGCACTTGGGACAAGAGGAACAGACAATAAGTTTTCACGAAAGCCTTGAGGAATATTTTGGGAATTGGTGCCTCTACAAAAAGGCAGGACTCTGATTCCTAATTTGGAGTGTAAAAATGTAACATCACTGCTCTTTAATTGTTTTTATCGGCTTAGACATGTTTGTATTTCTAAAACTTTTTACATGTGGAATACTTCAATAGAGACAATTTTTTTATATTACTTAAAAATATAACAAGAAATGCTGAGAGTGTATTTCTTGACTTCTGAGTCAGATGATCACAAACGTGTTTGTATACAGGTGCTGCTCATTTATTTTGACCTCATTGCTTAGTGTGTACTAAAGCACTGTGTAGTATACCTCAAAGGATTTCATACTCAATCTCTTCTGAGTTTTGACCAGTAACAATTGTCTGGGAAATGGGTAAACCGCTGAGCAGACCTGATTGCCTCAGACAAAACCCGTCCTGTGTTGGGAAGGGGGAGGAGGAGGACCTGAACATTGATGACTGCTACGTTCCCCAGAGATCCATATACGACACCGTGCGACTCAATGAGCAGATAGACTCTGGATCTAAGGGAAGCCTCTCTTCCAGACACTTTGCGGGGACTTTACCGTACACGCATCGCACCTTGGACCTGAGCAGCCTCTGTGGGAATGGAGGTCTCTCCACTTCTAGCTCGTTTGAACTCCGGACGAGGAAACCCGCAATTCTGGATGAGAGAGCGGTCTTCGATGGGCTCAAACTCAATGGGAACGTGACAGGTGACACGGTGCTCTCTAAGTCACGTCTTCATGGAGGAGAGAAGAAGGATCATCCTCATCACCGAAGGTCGTGGAGGACCTTCGTTCCTAATAATTTGGGAGAGTTTGCGAGCCGCAGCGGGACCCTGTGTTCCGGGACTGGGGAGAGGCCCGGCTCTATTGGTGGCAAGAGGGGACAGAGTATGACAACCTCGCTTACATCTGAAGAGGACTCAGGCCTTTATAGTCCCTCTGTTGAGAGGGACCGACACAAACACAGATCCCACAAAAGAACAGGCCCCGGCACAAGAAGCTTCTCATCCTCAGAGGCAATGCATACCTCTGGGGATCTGAAAACAGGGCGTTCACTCAGCTCAGGGCAGGAGGACTTTCCTTTCAGTCCCGTTAGGGACAACCAGTCTCTTTACCACAGCAGCAGCATGATTCAGGAGTCAAGACTGAAAGAAAATGTAGTGGTAAAGCTTAATGAAAAGGACAGCCAGAGCAATGGAGAGCATAAACCCTCCACAGGGAGGTCATCTCTGGGGTCTGGTTCCAGAACGCAAAATGGTACCTGTGGCTATCGCACTAAGGCTTTAACAGACTACGATGAGCTCAGCACTGCTGAGCTGCTGGAAGATGTATCACCTCAGGATGATTGTGAGCTGGTTAGTGTGGTGGTGACGCAGCCTGAGGCGTACGGAAACTCTGTAGCTTCACCCACAGGCAGCACCCAGCCGACAGATCCATGTATGCTGCAACAGCAAGGGGCGTCCAAGTACAACATGGAGGAGCTGGAGGAATTCCTGCAATCACTGGAGGCCTGTCTCCCTAAAAGTTTACAGACATTCCAGCATGCAGGGGAGCAGGAGATTGAGGCCTTACTAAATGCCATTGCTGGATGCCCTGATCTTGAACCCTTTGGTTTTTATTCCCCACAGGTGCCTATAAATAGCATTTTTCTTCATTTCTAAGTTTCTTTCTTATTAGCTTGCCCAGCACACATTTTGGGTAACTGATGTATCTGTTTAAAGTTTATTCCTGGCTGCCTGGATTCATACATATGTGATTACATGATCTGTGAATGAGATTGTTTCCCGGCAGTCCAGCCTGGATGTCATTCACAGCTGTGGTTTAATTGTTAAATCTGTTTTTTTTTTTTAAGTCTAAGTCATTTTTTACTGTTGTCAATGTGGAAAAAATATGTAAGAGAATATCAAAGTGAAAAGAGTAATAACATAAAAGGATGTTTTAGGGCATTTAAAATTAGAGGACCTTCCATTATAAATAAGTTGAGTTAACCCTTACAATCTATAATGACCCAAATTATATGTGAAACATTGTTGCTTTGTACAAATTAGTTTTATTCATTCTAAGTAAACTAATTTCATTGTTGAAGTGTAGAAAAAAATTGTCTTGTTTGAACAATAATTTTAAAATGACTTAAAAGCTTTTATTTTGAAACGAGTATTCACTGTTTGTTCGTTTTGTCTTTAGGCTTTCCAGAAAGAAGACATTGATCCACTGCAGACGCAGCTCCATGACATCAACTCACTTGGGCAGGGCCTCATCCAGAACGCTGCAAAAGGCACCAGCACCAAAAAAATTGAGGATGACCTGGACGGCATCAACTCTAAGTGGAATACTCTTAATAAGAAGGTAGTTTCAGTTCTTATTAGTTTGTGACTGTGATGTGGATATTTGGAGAAGGACATCCTTCATAGTATTTTAAGCCCTTCTCAAGTGAGTGACTTGTTCATATTTATAACGTGTATGCAGGTTGCTGAGCGTTCAGCACAGTTGCACGAAGCCTTGCTTCACTGCGGAAGATTCCAGGATGCTCTGGAGTCCCTTCTCAGCTGGTTGACCGATACAGAAGAGCTCGTTGCTAACCAGAAGCCTCCTTCTGCTGAATTCAAAGTGGTGAAGGCACAGATTCAAGAGCAGAAAGTAAGTGTTAATTGCATGGTGTGAAATGCATGAGCACCAAAGCAATTTCGACTTTAGCCTCAGCACTTCAACACTTAAACAAACATCTAACATTTGCTTTGCCATTCATCTGACTTCGGTGACACCCATTGTTAACCATGAGAGTTTAACACAAAGCTTTTTGTGTAATGGACCTCTAATTTGCAACTGTTGGATTTACTGGTTTTCTAATTATTGCCCTTAATAACTCACTCTCTTTGTTCCTGACTGACAGCTCCTGCAGAGACTGCTGGACGACCGAAAGCCAACCGTGGAGCTCATAAAAAATGAGGGAGGAAAGGTTGCAGAACTGGCAGAGGCTGTGGACAAGGAAAAGATCACCAAAGAGATTGAATGCTTGGGAGAGAGGTGGGACAATCTGCTCAAGAAAGCTGAAAACAGGTCAGTATATACATGCACGTAACTCATAGTGCCCAACTATCTATCCATTGTAAAACACGATCGCTCATAAAGCATGATTTCAAATGTCTTGCAGAACAAATTACATTCCTTTAACTTCTATTTGCATTTTGTACAATCAAGTTTTATGGCTTTTCAGTGTAACTATTTTATTACAGAATAAAACGGCTGATTCGTATTTATCAAAAATAATTTACAAAAAAAAGTTGGAAACCAGTTTTGTGTTTTTGTTTTCAGGCCTAGAGTCAATTCTTTAATTTGGGGTGTAATTTCTTTTGTGTACTTACATAGTGACTTTTTTTTTCATTTTTAAAGTAACTTAAGCTCATTTGTATTGGATAAAGCATGTCTGTGAACATCAATATTCACGTACTGCCACAGATTCAATTGAATTTAGGTCTAGGCTTTGATTGGGCTATTTTAACATTCAATTACATGAAAATACTTTGATCCGAGCCCCAAGGTCTCCACCAGTCCTCATAGGTTGGTGTCCTGCAACTTTTAGATGTAACTCACTTGAATCATGTGATGAATTATCTCTTCAGAAGCCAGTCAAAGTCTGCAGAGTCCTTCTAATGCTCTATATGGTAACACTTTATTTGAAAGGGTGTGCATAAGACTGACATGACACTGTTATAAATATGACATAACTTGAAGGAGTATTTATGAATGTTTATAACTCTTGTCTTGAAGTGTCATGTGGTAAATAATGACACTTTTAATGCAAAGTTGCTTTAAAAATTGCATTAAAAGTGCCAACTTTGCATTAAAGGGTCATTATTTACCATATAATGCAAAGTTGGCACTTTTAATGTATTTTTGATGCAATTATTAAAGCAACTTTGCATTAAAAATATTATTTACCAATGACACTTCATGACAATAGTCAGACACTCATGAGGACTCCTTCATGTTCATAACAGGAGTAATGTCATATTTATAACTGTCATGTCAGTCTTATTCTCATCCCATCAAATAAAGCCTCTCACTGTTTTATTCAGTGTTAAAAGAAGCAACAGACCTTAAGTTGCAGGAGACTGGCCTCCGATGACTGGAGTCTGGGATCCCTGATCTAAACCACTCCACTGTAGGTTTGGCTGTATATTTAGGGTCATCCGTCTGCTGGTACACACAGCATTTTGCATGGAGGCCAAAAAGTTTTAATTTTGATCTCATCTGTCCAGAGCTTTTCCCTCTACACGTTTGTTCCCACGAAGTGCAAAAAGGTTTTTTGATGTTTCTTTAAACAGTTTTTTTTCCCCTCACTGGTCAGATTTGCAGAGTGGATGACTGGTAAACCTGCCCACATATTCTCCCAGTGCAATTATGGACTTCTTTGTGTCGCCTTATCATATAAAATGTATCCAAATTAAATACGTTGAAGTTTGTGATAAGATTACAAAATGTGAAAACACCGTTTCTCCTTTTTAAACTTATTCAGCTTTTTTAAGTCTTCCATTTATTTTCTATTGTATTTATCTGTCAGAGCTTTCTTCTCTATGTCTGTTTGCAAATAATTGGCAGCTCTTTAGTCCCACTCTAAAATTGAAACTTCATTTACAATCCAGTTTATTTATGACTTCTAAACAACATTTTCTGTATCTCCTTTAATGCACATGGCAGGCAAAAGCAACTGGAAAGCATCTTAGTGGTCACCCAGCAGTTTCATGAGACTCTGGAGCCACTGACCGAGTGGCTCACGGCCACAGAGAAACATCTGGCCAATTCTGAGCCAATTGGTACTGAGACATCCAAGTTAGAGGATCAGATCACTCAGCATAAGGTAATATTAGTGCTTTTGCAACATTACCTCACTTGTTTTTATTTTTATTTTTTTATTTTACATCACCAGCTTTAGTTCATTTATTTAATCATGCAGTTACATTCATTTACATTTTTATTCTAAGTTTTTCATCATCAATCATTTCTATTTTTGTTCAGTTTTATTTTTATGTTTTTGCATCATCTCCTCCCCATCCCCTCGTTTTCCATCCACCCCTGGTCAGGGCTTAGAAGAGGAGATTATGGGTCACAGTAGAGACCTGTGTCAGGCGGTCAGTCTGGGGCAGATGCTTAAAGCTGTGAGCTCGGTGGAAGAGAAGGAGTTCGTCCAGTCCAGACTGGACGCCACCCAGGCCAGTTACATAGAGCTCCAGGAGCGATGCAGGAGAAAAGCAGACATGCTGCAGCAAGCTCTGGCCAACGCCCAGTTGTTTGGAGAGGACGAAGTGGCCCTCATGAACTGGCTCAGCGAGGTGCACTCCAAGCTAGAGGAAGTTTCTGCGGCGGACTACAAACCTGACGTTCTTGAAAGGCAGTTGGCAGAACAGCGGGTATATTCTCCTCCCCAGGCCAACCATTATGTTTTTCTTTTAAGTTACATCATCTTTGCAGCTCATATCAGATACCTGTGTGTCCTGCGTAGTTTGACACGTGCCTCTTATCTCCTCATTGACTCCCTGAAACATTTCCTTTCAGACGCTGCAGAGTGATATTGAGTTAAGGAAGAAAAATGTTGACCAAGCCATCTCCAATGGACTGGAGCTTCTGAAGCAAACAACAGGCATGTCATTCTCTTACATGAGTAGGCTTCATTTGTTACTTAGAAGCAATTAAAAAGTTATTTTATATACATTTTTTTTCCTTTTGTAGTATTTTTTAAGGGGTTTGTTAATGGTGCCAATAATTGTGCACTGGTGATTTTTGTAAATAAAAAACCAAACCAAACCAAAAAATTTTTTATATATATATATATATATATATATATATATATTTTTTTTTTACAGGAGTGTAAATGAAATAGCAATTTTTATTAGGTTGAAGTTCTTGAGGTTTTAAGGTTACCCAAGCTACCAGCGACTCTGTTTTCACATCTGACGACATAACGTTTAGTTTTGTTTTTATTTTCTTTTTTCTAGGAGACGAGGTGGTCATCATCCAAGGCAAACTGGACGGAATAAAAACAAAGTATGCTGAGATTAACTCCATGAGTGACAATGTTTTGAAGACGCTGGAGCGGGTTTTGAGTCTCTCCAATAGGTTAGCGTGCACTCATGAGGACCTGAACACCTGGTTAGAGATGGCTGAGGCTGAAATGAAGGAATTTGCTGATCAGGAGCCAATGGGCGAGCATTTGATTCATTCACAAAACAGACAGAAAGTAAGACTCTTCTTTTTTATTTTTTTATTTAGATGTGTTCAAGAGAAAAAGCCGGTTATATTATTTTCAGACTAATGTGTTCCATGTAATGTTATCCAGGCCTTACTGAAAGAGACTAAAGACCAAAAGCCTGTATTGGAGAAGCTAAATGAGCTCAGCAGTTCACTCCTGGACCTGATCCCATGGCACACCCGGGAGAGTTTGGACAAACTGGTGACTGAAGATAATGAGCGGTACAGAGTCGTTTGTGACACCATCACACAGCAGGTCGACAAGATCAACGCTGACATCCTCAAGTCTCAGCAGGTAAATCAAATTGGTTGATACATCAGGTTTTTTTTGTTGTTGTTGTGTTCTTCTGTTGAACATTTATTCAACATTTTCCTCTCCCAGTTTGAGCAGGCTGCAGATAACGAACTCTCCTGGCTGGCTGATGCTGAGGGGAAGCTGCTGTCGATGGGTGAGATAAGGCTGGAGCACGACCAAACTACAGCCCAGCTCCAAGCACAGAAGGTTAGCGCATGATAATGCAATCAAAGAAACATACACTAAACCGAGTTGCTATGTGACCTCAAACTGGATTCATTTGACTGCTTTTGTAGACTATGTCTATGGATATCATGAAGCACAAAGATGCTGTGGACGAGATTGTAAAAACTGGAAGAGCCATCATGAGCAGCAAAAACCCAGAAGAGAAAGAAGCTTTGAAGGTAATATATATATATATATATATATATATATATATATATATATATATATATATATATATATATATATTTCTTTTTTTTTGTTTTTCAAATATAATCATTGGTAGACAAAAGCTAGGGATTCTGTTGCTTTATTTTTCTTTAAAATCAGGCCAAGATCGAGAGTCTCTTGGAGAAATACGGGATTGTCAGCCAGCTGAATTCAGAGCGCTATCTCCAGCTGGAGCGAGCGCAGTCTCTGGCTGGGCAGTTTTGGGAGACCTACGAAGAAATGTGGCCGTGGCTGCAAGAAACATTGAGCACCTTCAGCCAGCTGCCCCTGCCCGCCATCGAATATGAAATGCTCAGACAGCAACAGGAGGAGCTCAGGGTGAGAACACGCTCATTGGGACTTGTATACAAAAGAAAGAGGGGAAAAATAGGTACTTAAATTCATTTGATCTCTTTCAGCAAATGCGAGAGCTAATTGCCGAGCACAAACCTCATATCGACAAGATGAATAAGACGGGTCCACAGTTGCTTGAACTGAGCCCCGTGGAGGGAGTTCCCATCAGAGAGAAATACACGACGGTCGACCAGCTGTACACCAAACTCAAGGCTGATGTGAAGGAGAGAGCAGCCAGTTTGGATGAAGCCATCTCCAAATCCACGCAGGTGGGGGGTAGTTTAGTTTTTGGTCTCCAGTTGTTGCATATTAAATGGCGTATTTGAGATTAGATGTATTGTTAAAACAATGTAAAGAATGAACTCACTTCTTGTTTTAACACAGTTTGACACAAAAAATACAGCAACCTTACGCTCTGACTAAGGGGTTTCTTTCTAATCTTGCCTTAGTTCCACGATAAGATTGACCCCATGCTGGAGTCCTTGGAGCGGATTGCTGAACGGCTGCGCCAGCCTCCGTCCATCTCTGTGGAAGTGGACAAGATCAAGGAACAGATTACTGAAAACAAGGCTGTTTCTGTGGATCTGGAGAAACTGCAGCCAGTCTATGAGACGCTGAAGCAGCGAGGTGAAGAGATGATTGCACGAGCCGAAGGAGCAGACAAGGACATATCTGCCAAAGGTATTGGATGTGCTGTGTCAGTTTAATGTGTGTTCTTCCTGCAATATTTGTATAATAAAGTTTTGGCCACCCGATTAAAAATATACAAGATAAAACAAATACATGAATAAACATAATTCAAAATGGGGTTTTTTAACCTTTCTGCAATAAAAAAAACATCTAATATTTCTATTAGGAAGAGTCATGATTTCACACAAGATGTGTAAGAAATCAGTTTCTCAAACAGACTGTTTTAATACAGACAACATGATGCTACCTTTAGCTGTAGTCTGTTGAGCCTTCCTGTTACCTACTTTAAGTCTTGCTCTCTTTCAATATGTCACAGCCTGGATGAACCACAGACATGTCTTGATTTGTCATAGAAAATACTATGTATGATGTATAGGGCTGTTGTAAACGAATATTTTAGTAATCGAGTAATCTATCGATTATTCTTACGATTAATCGAGTAATCGGATAAAAAAAATTTCTAAAATGAAATATTGGTAAATCTGGCATAATACCGGTGTTACTATCAGATATCAATATCAGTCCAATTTTTCATATTTGAGCATCCCTAACAGTTGCTTTTTGTAGTTTAGAAAACTAACCTGTAACAATAATAGCTCACTTTCTAAGTTAACCAGAAGAAAAGTTATAGAAAAATCTGAAATTATATTGAATTTAATAACAAAGAGGCAGGCTCACAAATATGCTTATAAAAAATGTCTACAATCCAGCTTTTAGTTTATGTATTCATCTTCAGTGAGTTTAATAGATTAATTAAACTCACCTTGCCACCTAACCTGTCACGCTTTGGGTTTGAAAATACGGGAAATGCCGCCTGGAGTGGGAGGAGAGGGCGAATGAACGAACGTAAGATGGGGTGGAGGGGAGGAAATAGACCAGCGGACTGACGAACCGTTAGACCGGGGGACGAACACGGGGGGAAGCAATACGGGATATTTACGACACCTTCACTGGTCACACTCAGAAACTCATCTACCAGCCATGTACGATGCGCTCCGCCACCCGTTTCTTCAGACCGGGATATGAAATTTATTGTGCGGTTCGTCGGTAAAGCTACATTTACACGGTAAGCATCAGCTACTCAGCCGCCCGCCCTGTTCAGGCTATCCGCTCACCTCAGCGCTCTTCCCGCCGTTCGCTTTCAACCAGCAGCCCCGGAGGAGAAATGCTGCCGTACTCCAGGCATTCCCCCAGTCATTTTAAGGATGCTTATTGGTTCCCCAAAAACGATAAAAAGTCGGGCATTATCATCAATCAATAAAATCCCCACGGGCCAATCTTGAAGATTGGACTTTATGCCGCTGAGACTTAGCTTTTGTCAACAACTCAGAGGCGGAAGTGAGAGCTCCGCGCAACGCAAATGAAGTCCCGGCCGGAACACGGTGCGCTAACTAATAAAACATAAATTAACGAAGCTTCGAGGCAGGTAAATTTTCCTCGAGGAATTTTAGTAATCGAGGTACTCGAATCATTCGAGGAATCGTTTCAGCCCTAATGATGTAAGCTCTTTGTTTTATGCGCTCATTTTAAAACACCTTAAAGCAGCTAGCTTAACTCTTTCTCAAATAAGAGTGGTACTTGTTTATTAATTAATTTACTTATTGATACTAACAGTCATGGTGTGGTCAAGGACGGGGAATAAGATTGCCCTTATCAGTTTCCACCCTGCTGGTCTCCGATCAGAACCCATCAAGATTGAATTTGCCAGTTTTTTTTAATGCTCCTCTTTAGTTGTGAATGTGCTGTATCTAAAGAAATCTTTAACTTGTCATAAAAACAACCAAACAAAAGTGTCAAAGTGTCAGACAACAACACTTCAATAATAATGCTGTGAAATCCCTTATGTTCTAGTTATCATATTTGTGACACTTTCAATATTCCCCTGCTTCAGCTGTCCAAGACAAACTGGACCACATGGTGTTCCTGTGGAACGACATCCAGGTCTTGCTGGAGGAGCGGGAAGCGAAGCTGCTGGATGTGATGGACCTAGCAGACAAGTTCTGGTGTGACCACTGCGCTCTCATCGTCACTATCAAAGACAGCCAGGACCTGCTGAGGGAGCTGGAGGAGCCCGGAGTCGACCCCTCTGTTGTCAAGCAGCAGCAGGAATTTGTGGAGGTGGAAAGAAAACGACTGGCACATAGATAATAAAACCTAATGGGGCTTCTCTTTTAAAAGGCTTGTATTTAAATGTTTTTATTTATTTCAAAGGGCTTTAAGGAGGAAATCGATGGGCTTCAGGAGGAACTTGATGTGGTTCGGAACCAGGGTGCAGAGCTTATGACTGCTTGCGGAGAACCTGACAAACCTGTCATAAAGAAAAGTGTGGATGAGGTAACGAATAAAATTCTGTCTCATATGCAGAACTTTCACTTGGTGATACTGTGAAACATTTGTGCGATTAGATTTTATTGCTCACATGTGGACTGTTTAATGTTCCTAGGTGAATTCGGCATGGGAGAATCTCAACAAGACTTGGAAAGAACGAGTAGAGAGGCTGGACGAAGCCATGCAGGCAGCTGTGCAGTTTCAGGATGGACTGCAGGTACGTACACAGATTTGGGAGCACAAATCACCTTCGAGTACTTATTTCTTTGGGTAAATTTACGCCATATGTGAGAAGTTAAACGCGAATCGTATGCCAGGTGATTTCAAGATCAAACAACTGATTTGCGTGATAGAAGACTTAATGAGAAGACTAGTAATTTGGAGACAATAAACACCAACCGCAGTGTTGTTCTATTTTTGGTTCGGCTTAACTTCTGTATGAAGTTCATATA
Source organism: Poecilia mexicana (assembly GCF_051168715.1). Classification (NCBI taxonomy): domain Eukaryota; kingdom Metazoa; phylum Chordata; class Actinopteri; order Cyprinodontiformes; family Poeciliidae; genus Poecilia; species Poecilia mexicana. The sequence continues at coordinate 18,747,040 of NW_028263384.1, read as the reverse complement.
AAGTCTTTTAAAGTCGGCTGGTTTAACTCTGCTGAGGTTACGGATTTATTTTGCGGGTTGCTTTTTTAATTTCAATGTAAATGTTTACCCATTTGGAGGCTGTGCAGGAGAGCTGGAACTTTTCTGCATGAAATCAGATAAACCTGAGTGAAACATGACTCTGTGTGTGCGCTAAGCCTTGCTTTCTGACATCAACAATGGTTTCCCACTTTGTACACAGGGCATGTTTGACTGGGTGGATATACTGGAAAACAAACTGGATTCAATGTCACCCGTAGGCACAGATTTGGAGACAGTCAAGCAGCAGATTGTAGAACTCAAGGTACGGTTTGGTGATTTTATTTTATTTTTTTCCTTGATAATTCTCGCCTGTTTTCGGCCGTTAGATATTTTCACTGCAAGTGTTTTTTTTTTTTTTTAACACCAGCTGTATTCATATCAGCTGTGTTTACTTTTAATGCCCAATTTACTTCTCTTACCATTTTTTCTAAAAGAAAAGGTTCCTATGCACCTTTGATATGCGACAACACAAACGCTGTCCTAAGCAAACAGCTCTGCTTTTCTCTGCATGTCTTTGAGTTTGTGTTTACTTGGTTTCATGGCGCTCCGTTTGTCAGGAGTTCAAAGGAGAGGCGTACCAGCTTCAGATCGAAATGGAGCGGCTGAACCACCAGGCCGGCCTCCTTCTGAAGAAGGTGACCGAGGAGGCCGACCGCTGCGCCATCCAGGAGCCGATGTCTGAACTCAAGATGCTCTGGGACAATCTGGATGAGAAGATCATCAGCCGACAGGTCAGAGCCAGGAAACGGCTGGAGAGAAGGATGGGCCAGACCGTGCCAAGTTTTAAAAATATCGCTCATTCCTTTAGTGTAATGTTGCAAAATAATTACACTTAAGATAAGTCTTTGCATTACATCATGAAGCAAAAATTTGTACAACTAAATGCATTTTTTTTTTAATTGGATATTATATTATCCTTAAAAAATTGAGTTTAACAAAAAAAATTCAATTATCTCTGTCAGGTTTGCATTACTTTGTCATAATAGTCATAAAAACATAAAAATTGATGATTGAAAAATTAATAAGTTGATAAAATCATTTTTAAAAAATCTGTTTTTTGAGTTCTACCAACAGTTAACATTTTTACATATTTAACATTTTTACTTATTAAAAAAAAAACATGCTTGCATTGTTTTATTCACAAACTTGGTTTATATTAAGCGTAGTACCTACAATAAAATAAATTACAAAAGAAAACTGAAATGAAAATAAAATATATATTTTTTCCCATTCCTTTTGAACATAATTCTTTTTGCATATTTAATTATTATATAGAAATTAGTTGCAGCCGCTATTTGAAGTCTAGAGCCCTGAACAATAGCTCCACCAGACCGGTGAATATGTCTTGTGTATGTCAAGCGCTTTCACTAAATGCCAAGTCTAATGGGTCAATCTGTCATTAATCCAGCACAAACTGGAGGGGGGGCTGCTGGCACTGGGCCAGTTCCAGCATGCACTGGATGAGCTGCTGGCCTGGATGAGCCACACGGAAGAGCTGCTGAACGAACAGAGAAAAGCCGCAGGAGACCCCAAAGCCATCGAGATAGAGCTCGCCAAGCATCATGTACAACAAATCTCCTTCACCTTTCATTTAATTGTTTCTTTGCAAGTATAGACACTGTATCTGTAAGGTTGAAAATATATCCACATTGGGTTCATACACATTTTTTATTTTATTTTTTATGAGTCATCTCTGCTTTTTCCTCCCTAAAGGTGCTCCAGATAGATGTGTTAGCCCACAAGGCGACCGTGGAGACGGTGAACAAGGCTGGTAATGAGCTGGTGGAGTCCAGTGCCGGAGAGGAAGCCTCCAGTCTGCAGAGCAAACTGGAGAATCTGAACCAGAGGTGGAAGGCCATCCTGGAGAAGACGGACCAGAGGAAGCAACAGCTAGAAGCGTCTCTGCTTCAGGTTCTTATTCATTTCACAGAAACTTCACTTTAGCTTTAATAAACTGTGATCCATTAGTATCAACACAAGGAAACAAGTACGTTACAACTAAGTCCCAAAGTTCTGTTGGGGTGAGTAATCCCACGCTTTCCTCATTAATTTGACAGGCGTGTTTTTAAGTATGATATTTCTTTTAGCTAAAGGAAGAAAGAAAAGGAGAGAAAGAAAGAGAAGTCTTCAAAATATTATTTAGTCTTGAGGCAGAGTGAATTTTTTAAAACAAGAGTGAAAGATATGGATTTCAAAGGTTCGTCTTGTTTAAAATTAGGAGTTTATTTTCATCTTAAAGGTAGGGTAAAATACAGAAAAACATTACGAATTACACCCTTCGATTAAGTTCAGGCTGAACACGTACAGGAATGAAGTGAAGGAATTATTAACTCTGCCCTGTTCCCCTCCCAGACTCAGGTTTCTAACAATCGGCGTGTGTGTGTGCTCGAGTCACCTTTTGTCCTGACCCAGGTTGTATTGTGTTGTAGGCCCAAGGTTTCCATGGCGAGATAGAAGATATGCAGCAATGGCTGAAAGACACAGAACGTCAGCTGTTGGCATCAAAGGCTGTGGGAGGTTTACCAGACACGGCGCGGGAGCAGCTTAACGCCCATCTGGTATGTGTTTAACAATATGAAAGGCTGCATGCAGATGGCAGGCTGGCGAGGAGGTGGCTGCGTCTGTGCTGCGTTTCATCTCAAGTGTGAAAATTAAGCGACACTGAAAAATACGCAACTTGCAGGGAGCGACGAAAAGCCCCTCGAGTGTTTCCAATTGATTTGTCCATGCCTGACCTTAATGAATCTGGGATTGTTTTCCTTTTTCTTTTTTTTTTTTGCTCTCGGTTATGGAGACACTTCAGCAGCAGTGGTTTCTGCCCCCCTCCCCCACACACACACCCAAAAAAAACACAAGTGGTAGTATTTGATAGAACTATAAACAGCAAATCTCTGGAAACAATAACTTTATCAAATTGGTAACGTTATACTGTTTAAATATTTATTGGAAACATGTTTCTTGGAGTTTCAGGCGGCTTGGCTGTGCTCATTCTTTGTCCATTTTTGGATGAAACTTGGCCTAACTGCTGACAAACAAATGGTCTTAAACTTTTTTGTTTTGCTCTGACAAAAACTCTCCTCACGCCACCGTGTTTATTTTTGTTTCAGGAGTTGTGTTCTACCTTTGAGGCCAAGGAGGAGCTTTATAGGGAGCTGCTAAACAAAGGTGGCCAGCTGCTTGCCATGTCGCCTCAGGGCCCGGACAGCAACACGGAGCAGGACCTCGCCAGCCTGAAGGAGAAATGGGAAGCCGTGCAGGCAAAGGTCACTGAGAGGAAGGTGGGTCACCGCTGTACGGCTTTTACTGCTCTGAGCAGAAATGACTCATCTCCTCTGGTCCTGGGGAGGTATCACTTACAAACACTTGAACCCTGACTCTGCAGCTTTAAAGCCTTTAATGCCAGTGTCGATAATGAAGGGTGGAAGTGCTGGCAAAGGCACTCAGGATGTGGTTTACACAGTTGATCAGGGGCAGTGCAGTTGCTGTCGAAGTGGAGCAATATTCTTTTTATATTTTCTCTTTGTGATGACCTGACAGAGGTCAAAACAGGTAGTTATCACTTCTTTTTTTTTTTTTCAATTCAGGACCACGTTTTCTAATTATTATTATTATTTTATTTGCCATAATAAAGTACAATCATTCTTTTATGGGGCAAAACTGTGTGGTACCTTAAAAAAGTATTCATACCTCTAAAAATGTTCACTTTATGACAACAAACCTTTTGTTTTTGACAGGATTTTTTTTTCAGCATAGTGCTAATTGCAACATAGGTAGACAAACAACACGTTTCTCTCTTTATGTGAATTTTTGTATGCAGCTCATTTTATTCAGGACTCATCTAACCTTTGAATAAACTGCTGCACCTTTTTGTAATTTAATTTCAATATTAATTTCTGTAAGAAAGCATCGTGGAAACCCAAGAAGCACACCAGACAGGCCGGGGATGAAGCTGAGAACATCTCATTGAGGTCTAGACAAAGCAAATTTTTTTCCCCTACTTGCTAATTGCAATTTGTCGTGGTTGGCGGCATCATGCTGTGGGAATGCCTCTCTTCAGGTCAAGTTGATGAAAAAATTAATGGAATTAAGTATAGCACAAAACAGGAGCTGCAATAGACTTAAGAGATGGATAAACAGATGCTCAACTTACTGCAGGAAGGTGACTTTGTGTATTTCTCAATGTAGGCCGGCAGAAACGTCATCACTAATGTTTTACTACTTTGTATTGTCACTTTTATCTTTATTGCAACAGATATCACAAAATAGTCTAAGAAAAGGTCTTTATGGCCTACCCCTAATGCCCTTTATTTAATTATAAAAACATTTTTAAAGCAATGTAACTCAATCATCCCACGCGACAATGACTTACTGCTCTTTGATGGTCTGTTGCATATGATCCCAGTAGAATACAATGAAGTTTGTGGCTGTAATTTGATAAAATGCGAAAAGGTCTATGGGATATTTGTAAGGCTCTGCATGTTTTCATTGCTTCACACACTATTCTCCAAAAATGAGGTATTTGCTGTTTTTTGTTCCTGTTGACTTTGGTGCCGTTCCTATGAATTTAGAGCCTGCTAAATCTTCAAGCTTCACATAGTTGTCGTTTTGAACACAGAATGCAAATAAATTTAAAGCATAAAATATATACTTTTTGCGAGTTTTACAGTATGCTCTGACTTTATAAGGCTAGTTTTATATTTAGCAAACCGCTGATTTCCCTTAACTAGAGTTTATTAATCAGAAATGTCATCAGCGTTGTAATGTCGTTTGAGTCCAAGCCCTCTCTGCTGGGGCGAGCGGATATGATTCAGCCTCATGGATGTTTCTCTTCCTCAATTATAAACTCATCATTGCCTTTCAGTTTTGCCATTTACCCGTCCAGATCTGTCAACAGGGAAATCTGCAGCACTGAATAGTGAACTGTGGGTTATGGTTAGGTCAGTGTGTATATGGATTTAGAGAAATTAACACTTTCTGGTGGTTTGTCTCCGCAGGCAAAACTTGAAGAAGCTTTAACACTGGCCACAGATTTCCACAACTCTCTTCAGGACTTCATTGTTTGGCTAACCCAGGCCGAACAGACGCTGAACATGGTTTCTCCTGCTTCCCTCATCCTGGAGACCATCATGTTTCAAATTGATGAGCATAAGGTAATGTGTGGAGAGACAGAGCCTCTGGTGGGAAAGCTAATCCTGATGAAAATAAATACATTTTAGATTGTGCATCATTAGTGAATGTATTCCTGGAATAAAACCAATTGAAGCCAAGCACATTTTTTATCTAGCTTTTTTTTTCTTAAAAAGGGCTATTTTTTTTCTAAAAAAAAATAAAAAAATAAAAAAATCTGCGCTTAAACTCTTTTCATTAATACACCAAACCTGAACGTCTTTCCTCTGCATGTTTTCTGTGATTGTGCAGATGTTTGTGACCGAGGTGAACTCACACAGAGAGCACATCATCGAGCTGGACAAGGCGGGCACGCATCTGAAGTACTTCAGCCAGAAACAGGACGTGGTGCTGATCAAGAACCTCCTGCTCAGCGTGCAAGGCCGCTGGGAGAAGCTGGTGCAGAGGTCTGTGGAGCGAGGTCGCCTGCTGGATGACGCCAGGAAGAGGGCGAAGCAGGTAATGCTTTATGCATTTTTATGCCGAGTCTGGCACTGGCTTGCTTCACTACTATCAGGCTTGTTTTATTATCATTGGAAAGCTCCTTGGAAACTGTATTTCAGGCCTGTTTAAAATTCTGTCGGCATGCTGTAGCTTTGTTTTTATTAGTGTGTAGAACTTCTTTCCTTAGAGCCAAAGTGCTGGATCATGTGAACATAAAGCAGGACTTTGCAATAAATCAAGTTCAATCGTGCATTTCTCTTAACTTATTTACACTGTTTCCAATGTTTCTCTAGTTCCACGAAACCTTCAACAAACTCACGGAGTGGTTGGATGAATCCGAGAAGGCCCTGGACTCTGAAGTGGAAATTGCCAATGATCCTGACAAAATCAAGATGCAGCTGACACAGCATAAGGTGACAAATCATTTTGTAGTCCCCTTAATGTTATATCCTTATATGGTACATGCACACTCAAGCCTTCACTCATGAAACATAAACGTCTGCATGTCAGACGCGACCTTGACTGGCTGTGATTTAGTGATCATCACATTAAATCTTTTTCTTTTCGTCTATATTTAAAGCCGTTTATGTCTGTGGGTGAATGAACAGAATGTCCTTTGAAGCACTTTCAGTAAAGATTCAAGTGAATGTTAGGGAGCATCGTCTGTAATGCTTTGATGTGAATATGCCAGTAATTATTAGACTTTCTTGTTGGACACAAAGCTACTTTCTCCGTCCAAGAACCTGCAGCCCATTATTGAGTTATTAAGTTACATACATGCTTTTTCTTGTATGAAATTTTGACACCAAGTTTAGCTGGTCCTGAAACGTCTGAATTGATTGATACTGATATTGGCAGATCGAACACCGAAGAAAACCAGGAATTGGCACTGGTCAGAACAAGGTTGATCGGTTCATCTCTTCACCTGTCAGGCTCCATGTTTATAGTATCATGTCCAGGACACCAATTAGGTCTATTTACACAAAATACAGCATCAGTAGAACATAATATTTCTAAAACTGTTTATTTTATTGTTTGTTCTTGCCATGTTTGCACTGTTATGTAGGGAGATTGAGCTAATCCTATCATAATCCGAGGTTGGACCAAATCTATTTGGGATTGGATACATTTAATCTCTCTGGAGCAGTAGCTGAGATTTGACCCCCTTTTGTGTTTGCCACACATAGCTTTGCATCTCCATCACAACACACACACACACACACACACACACACACACACACACACACACACACACACACACACACACACACACACACACACGCGCACACACACACACACACAGACTAGAGCCCTATTGACATTCCAGCAGTAGTTAGAAAATAATCTTTGTCTGGCTTTTCATGTAGATGTGCAGACTTTTAGCACACCGCTAAAACTGATTGTGTTTTGTCAAATGCAGGAGTTCCAGAAAGCTCTGGGTAGCAAACACTCTGTGTACGACACCACTGCTCGAACCGGACGGGCCCTGAAAGACAAAACCGCTCTTAAAGATGATAAGCAGAAATTGGACGACATGTTGAGCGAACTGAGAGATAAGTGGGACACTGTTTGTGGAAAGTCAGTGGAAAGGTCAGAAGACTTTTTTTTTTTTTTTTTCTATTTTCCTCGCTTGTCTACAAAATGTAGTCAGGGCACTTTGCTTATTTATTTGTGTTCACCTGCAGACAAAACAAGCTGGAGGAGGCCTTGCTGTTCTCGGGTCAGTTTACGGATGCCCTCCAAGCACTCATCGACTGGCTGTATAAAGTGGAACCTCAGCTGGCTGAGGACCAGCCAGTACACGGAGACATTGACCTGGTTCTCAATCTGATAGACAACCACAAGGTAGGAACCTCACTCCAACAAAAGTGTGACAACATGTGTCACAGCTTTGTTGATCATGGATATGAGACGCAGTTACAAAAGCTAACTTTGAAAACATGTAAGGGTTTTCACTTTTGCACCACCGCCCTTCTCTTTCATCCTTTTAATGGCTTTTTTCCTAATCATTCCTGGTGAATAAACCACACAAGGGTCGGGCTGTGAAGATAGCTGTGTTTAAACAACTTCACAGATGGCACTCTCATACAGCAAATATAGCTTTGTGGTATTGTTTGTATGTTAGGCTTGTTTCGTGCAGTATAATGTCACGTACAGTGGCTTGTAAATTTATTGTAAGATTAAGCACACGACCAGAAATACAAATGAGTTGAGAGCAAAAAATATTTACGTCTTAAAATCATCCAGTCAAACTCCATTTCAAAGTCTGAAGCAACACTTGAAAATTCTCAGATGCTTTCCATTCAGGCTGACTTAGGATGAGTTATCTTGCACAGAACTGACAAGAAGTTTGTAGATGTGCAAAGATTATAGATGCATGTCCCAAAAAAGACTTGCAGCTATAATTTCAGAGACAGGTGGCTCTATAAAGTTTTGACTTGGGAGGGATGAATATAAAGATATGCCGCACACGACGAGCATAAATCCTACTGTGTTGTCACATATTCTAACAAAAAGTGGAAATGTTAAAAGCAAACTAACACTTTTTCAGAACACCGTGACATTTCACTTTTTGTCGGTTTTGCCCAGTTTACCGAAAAAAAAATAAAAAATTTCTGTTTACATTTGTTTGAATTAGTGCAAAAGGTTTGAAGTGCTTTACACCGTGACAACGTCGTCTAATTGTTTCCTCTGTGCTCTTGTGACTGTAGGTTTTCCAAAAGGAGCTGGGAAAGCGGACAGTGAGCGTTCAGGCTCTCAAGCGTTCTGCGAGAGAGCTGGTCGAAAACAGTCATGATGACTCCTCCTGGGTCAAAGTTCAGATGCAGGAGCTTAGCACTCGCTGGGATACTGTGTGCAACCTGTCTGTATCAAAGCAGACTCGGCTGGAGCAGGCCTTGTGCCAGGTGAAGCACAGCTGCCGTTTCGTTGCGTGGAAGGTAAACTAGCTCTCTGAGCCTTATTGATGTTTGTCGTCTGGCTGCAGGCCGAGGAATTTCACTCTACTGTTCATATCCTGCTGGAGTGGCTGGCTGAGGCCGAGCAGAGTCTACGTTTTCATGGTAACCTCCCAGATGATGAGGAAGCTCTGCGAACGCTGATTGAACAACACAAGGCAAGCAGTGCTAATATTTATGTATTTTCTAATACTTTAGAAGGGTTTTTTAAACCAGCTTAAATGCAGGCAAACCAGAGATTGTATGTCCTTTCACTCCTGCAACTGTGCTTTGCACAATAGTCCTTCTTTAAATAGTATAATTTTGCAAAACTAACAAATGTTTCTTCTTTACTCAACATTTCTAACTTTAATCAGTGTGTCTTACCCTTGAATGAATCAGCTGAAGGGATCCATCATTCCACAGTATCACAGTCTGCAGAATTGCTTATTGATTGAGGAAAAACCTCATGAGATCAGGGTCTAAACAACCCGGTTTTTCATTGGTTGAAATATTCTATATGTCTAATCATTTTGCTGCACCAACTGACAAGAGGACAATGGGTATTTTTATGTCTACTTTATTTATTGCAATGTGGATTTTTTTGTATCCAGAGTAGCAGTAAACAAAATAGCGCGTGCAAAACTGTTTTAAAAAAAATAAGCGATGAATTCCACCCCTGGCTTAGCTGTTATTTATACTGTACAATTTGATGATCACGCCACCTTCCCGTATATTATGAAACAAATCTAGCTTGCCAACATTTTTTATGATGACTTTTGCCTGAATAAACAGTCAAGACTTTGTAATTGCGACCTGTCAGCCTTGTCATCCTTAATGCCAAAAACTGAGTGCTCTAATTTTCCTATGATTTCATCTTATTAAAATAGCTCTGCATTGCTCTTACATGAAAACACGCACTAGCAATGATTTATTTTTATGTTTGCTGAAGATAAGCCAATACAAATATAAACAATGTTTTTTTTTTTTTTGTTTTTCTATTTTCTGGTTTTAAGGAGTTAACTAAAAAGCTGGAAGAAAAACGAGTCGCTCTGAACAAAGCGACCGGTATGGGGGAGGCTATTCTCAGCATATGCCATCCAGACTCCATCACAACCATTAAGCACTGGAACACCATCATTAAGGCCAGGTTTGAAGAGGTCAGTTTGCAGCTGTTATGAAATTCCGGCCACATGTATTGGTTGGATGACACGCTTTCCTGTCCAGTTTCTTAAGCTTCTGTCAAGAATATGCAAATTTGCATTTATTTATTCACTTTATTGAAGAATGAATTCTCCTTGTCAGGAAGGGAGCTGTTGTAGTATATGTTTTAAACAATTATTAGTGAGATCCTGTATGTCTTTAAAAAAATAAGATGTATGTACTGTTAAGTCATTTACAATCGAATCAAGGGCTATAAATTAAAGACAAGCTTACATTTCAGAAATCAAGTTCAGTTCATTTGATTTTTTTTTTTGTATATAATGCCGATTCAAACCCAACATCGTCTCAAAGTTATATACTTCCCTGAGTTTCACACATCACTTGAACAAATAAATTTAGAATTATTTTGAATGTTTCCAGATTTGTACACTTAATTGAGCAACAGAAAAAAACAAAACAATCTGACATGTTTCGACTCAAATTAGTTTATTTTATGATATATCTAAAGCAAACATTTCTTGTAAATGTCCAGAAATTGTCTGAAGATCTAAAGTCATTTTGAATTACCTTTGTGGAAGTAACTGAATGTGTTTCAAAGGGCAGATCTCAGGTGTTTGTATGTGCTGCATGCATTTTCCATGAGTGCAGGTGCAGGCCTGGGTGAGGCAGCACCAGCAGCGACTGGCCGTGGCGCTTACCGAGCTGCTGGCCACTCAGGAACTGCTGGAGAATTTGCTGACCTGGCTGCAGTGGGCTGAGACCAACCTGAACAACAAGGACAAAGAGACATTGCCTCAGGAAATTGAAGAAATCAAAAGCCTCATAGCAGAACACCAGGTAAAGTTTAACTGCTAAAAAAAAACAAAAAAACAAAACAAAACACCTCTTTTCCTTTATTTCTGATTTAATTGACGAAGGCATTTCTGGTTTTGTAGTTGTTTTGAAAACAGTAACCGTTCCCTTCCTTTGCAGACCTTCATGGAGGAAATGACCAGAAAGCAGCCAGATGTTGACAAAATCACTAAAACACATAAAAGGAAGCCAGCTCTGGAGCCCCAAATCCAGTCACACATCCCTGTGCTAGACAAAGGACGAGCTGGAAGTACGTATCCCTTTCATATCCTGTCCAGAGCGTGGTCCGAGGCAGCTAGCCAACCATTGTGTCATTGCACAGTGATGTGACATCCTAATCCTCCTCCTTTTAGCCCCTTAAATGATGTCATGGTGAATCCCTTTCTTCTTATGTAGAGTTTTATCTTTCGCTTGCAGGAAAACGCTCTCCCACACAAGCTATGTATGCATCAACGACACAAGCTCCAATTGAAACCAAGAACCCTCGAGTTAACCTGCTAGTTACGAAGTGGCAGCATGTGTGGCTGCTGGCGTTGGACCGAAGAAGGAAACTCAACGACGCATTGGACAGACAGGAGGAGGTCAATCGACGCTTCTATTAATTCAGTGATCTTTTTTTGTTTTTTTAGAAATCTGTGCTTACTTTCATTTTTCTTTCCTTTTTGGTTTAGTTAAAGGAATTTGCAAACTTTGACTTTGATGTGTGGAGGAAACGCTACATGCGCTGGATGAATCACAAAAAGTCTCGAGTCATGGACTTCTTCCGCCGCATTGACAAGGACCAGGATGGCAAAGTGACCCGACAGGAGTTCATCGAGGGAATACTCTCATCCAGTAAGACTCCACTGCAAATCTAGTAGAATTCAATGTGCTCCCATCCATCTGTCCATCTATTTGTTTATTTAATTCAGGAATCATCATTCGACTTTTTTTATTTGTGCTTTAAATGAGAAAGTAATTTAATTATAAATATGGAATTTTGGAAATGAACAAAGTCCTGATACAATGTGACTGCTCCTCTAAAGAATTCCCGACCAGCCGCCTGGAGATGAGCGCCGTGGCAGACATATTCGACAGAGACGGTGACGGTTACATTGACTACTACGAGTTTGTGGCGGCTCTTCATCCGAACAAAGATGCCTATAAGCCGCTGACAGATGCGGACAAAATTGAAGATGAGGTGATGCACACCGTCATGGCCGAAGTTCAGTGTCGTTTAATTCAAAGGAGCAGTTCAGTAATACGGTGCATGTTTTCCAGGTTACCCGTCAAGTCGCAAAATGCAAATGTCCAAAAAGATTCCAAGTAGAGCAGATTGGAGCAAATAAATACAGGGTAAGTTATTATTTACCTAGATTCTACCTGAAGCTGATTTGTTTTGTTTTGTGGGAAATCAGTTTGAAGGTAAGTGTTGAAATATGCAAAAATAAATCACATCTTTTGCTAACGTTTGGATATTTTCTTATTGTTTTTCCATCACCAGTTCTACCTTGGAAATCAGGTACATCTGAAAGTCCTCCTCTGTGTCCACATGTCTGTTTGGTTTCTCTCAGGCCTTTATGCTTTTTCTGCATTTACTATGTTTGCTGTCCAGTTAACACTTCTTGCCCAGATTTCTGGCTGCAGTTATTGGACTGGAACTCAGAAGTAGAAAGTCAAATTTACAATAACATCTGACGATTTTTTTTTTATTTCTGAAGCCAACCAGATCTTTAAAGCGCCATACAAAGCCCGACATGAACAAGTTTAACATCTGTTCCTGTAGATGTTTATGTATCTGCTTTTGAGTTTCAGAAAATAAAGTTGTGGCTTGCCAGCACCATTTCAGCCCATGTATTCAGTGGCTCACGGGCATAAATTCATCAGCTGGGCATCTAATAATGCTTTCTGTTTGCTTGGCTTTGATGCTTCAGTATCATGGGAATGATTTACCTCCACAATGGCTGACACAGTTTGATCCATCAGCCGAATTCTTATTATCAGAGAATTTTAAAGTCGGGCAACTTTAATGATGTTTCTTTGCTCTTTTCTCTTGGGGAAAACTAATTCTGGGATGTTACAGTGCCTTGTGAAAGTATTCATTAAGTTAGGTTTTTTTTTTTCTTGGTTTATCACATTTTATCACAAAAGACCATAAAATGGAGAAAAAAAAATTGACTACAATGTGCCAAAATATGAAACAGTTCACTTGACGTTAAATAATTTTGCAAGGCACTCTGTGTTGGAGAAGTCCATTTGGGATGAGGGTTAGTGAGACGGGACAAGGGTGTCAGAGGTGGTTTGTGCAACAGTTTGTATTGATGTTTCACTCAACAATGAATTGAAATGACTCTTTTGACAGTTTGGTCTGGTTCACTGCTTACATGACTCCCTAATGGGCGATGAGACAATAGCAAACAGGGAAAATCAAAATCTTACCCACCACCTACACGTTGAGGTTTTGGAAAGCTGTATTCTGGTAAATGGTTACTCTTCAGTTGTTTCTTTGTGCCTCTTTTTTACTTCATCACCTGTAATGTTTCTGATCATTAGAATCACCAGTTCACATTAAATCATTCCAATACTCATAAAAGATTATACGAAGGTTTTTTTATTTATTTATTTCATTTTTGGGAAGAAATGATAAGGAGTTTGGCGAGAATCATCAGTGTTTGATCATGTCTGCGTGTCACACGTGAATTAGACAGAAACGACTCGAACCATTCCCTCATTTTGTTCTCACTGTGTTAGCAAAGCTAGCTGCATCTGATATGCGTCAGTGCCATCAGCGCATTCTGAGCAGCTGTAGCTGTAGAAAGTGCAACAATGGTTGCAGGAGTTGGATGTTTGCTCCCTTGATCATTACGTCAGCCTGCTGTTTATGGACAGAAAGCATGCGACTGTGATTGTGATCTGCACGTTTTTGTGCAACTTCAACTGACATGCCACCATTTTCATAGAGCTTGACGCATTTGAGTCCACAAAATGCTGTGTTTGTATGTTTGTATGATGTGATCAGGTGAAGGCAAATTGTTGTACACTAGTACCCCCTGGTGGTCTAATGATGTGCCTTCAGCTGTAGTCTTTAACAGGCTCAACCTGCAGTTACGGGTTAAGCCACGCGTGACTGAATTCGATGTCAGATTATTACAGTGAGAACCAACATGTGCAGAAATTACAAAAAAAAAAAAAAAAAAACATCATTCACTTGTGCTTGTGAAGCTGTGGCAGTTTGAGTAATTGCTGCATTTACTGCTCAGCTCCACAAACTCTAAAGGAGCCTTGAATCAAATTCTCACAGGTCTGTATGTAAAGCCTGACTGATACTGCAGCCGAAACGTGATCTGAACTCTCAGTTTATGAAAATTTGATTGAATGACTCGGACAAAAAAAAATAGATAAATCGTCGTGAAAATTTCACAAATGTCAGTCATGATGACATTGTTCAGTCGGGCTTATTATCAGACCATGTGTGTAAAGGACGTCTTGTGCACAAAAGTGAAATAAAGAAATCATAATCAAAAAACATTAAAAGAACAAAACCTTTTCGATTAATTTTTGAATAATTTATGTGTTTGACAAATGAAAGTAAACATTTATGTTTTGTGTCTGCATATCTTTGTAATTATGTGAAAAGAAAACCAGACTGCACACAGGGTTGATAATTAAATTCGTGCCAAATGAATCCATGTGAATCCTCCAAGCAGTCTGTTTTTTTTTTTTTTTCTTTAAGTTACGCAGCTTCTTGTGTGTAGCAACAAGGAGCGAGCAGTTAGTTCAGTGTTTCTCACACGTCATCTCTGTGCTTTCCTTGCCCCGTCGCAGTTTGGAGACTCTCAGCAGCTGCGTCTCGTGCGAATTTTGCGCAGCACCGTAATGGTGCGGGTGGGTGGAGGCTGGATGGCTCTGGATGAGTTCCTTGTGAAGAACGACCCCTGTCGAGGTGAGCTCAGAGAGGAAGCACCAAACAAACATTGTGGAAGTGAAATAAAAGAGTGAAATTCAATGATTCTTTCTTTCAGAGTAATAAAAGAACAGTTATCAGACATTATTTTCACAGATTTTAAGTCAATTTTGAAAGATACACCAGATACACTCAGGTTGATATGAAATGTTTTATTTTCTCTATTTTTAGTACTCAGTTGTTTGGAAAGGAAATTCTTAATTGTAATTTTAATTCTTAATGTAATTTAGCATTAGTAGCTGTAGACAGTGGTCACATTCTATTCCCCAGAGAATGTAAATCCTCAATCTAAAGGGTTGTTTCAAGCACAACTGTACGTTTTCTTATGATTCATTGTGGTGCATTCACTGACTGAAATAAATGTGGTGATCGTTAAATTAAGAAACCGGTCTATATAACCTTATCACTGGTAATTTGCTTTCTTTTTTGTTCTTTGCAAAACCCTAAAAACTGAAAATTAAAAACTGAGTAAAATTGAAAATGATCAAAAAATATATATATATATATACATTTATAAAATTCTAGATTGATAGTGAAATCTTTTGTACATTTTGTCGCCATCGACGGATAAAGTTTTAGTGCTCTTCATGTTTCTGCTTTTCTTTTTTAATAACATCAATCTGTGTCTCTCCTGCTTAACCCCCCGCTGCTGCCAAACATGGTACCGTTTCTTCTAGTCCATCACCACGGGAGCAAAATGTTGCGCTCGGAATCAAACTCTTCAATTACTCAGTCTCCTATAGGTTGGCAAATCTCACACTTTCTCACCTTGCTCCATGAACCCACTGGCGGTATGTGTGTCTGCACATCCGAGTGCGTGGTGCTTGTGTTGGTCCTGGTGTGTACCACTTTGTGTAGCCTAGCAACATGTGAGCGCTCACTGCAAAATGAACGGCATTCTCAGAAAACGGCTACACCCCCAGTCAGCTGCCGCTGGGATTTTTCATGCATGCAGTTGTTTGTGTGACTCACATCACCTGCTGTTACTTTGTCCATGAACTTGGATTATTTAAAGACTTGAGAGAACAAAGTCTTTCCGTGTTTTTTTTTTTTTTTTTGTGTTCTCTCAGCATGCAATGCCAATTATCTTTTTCAGCCGAGGAGGGGATCATAAAACTATGCTTATCTGACTAACGACTCTAAATATACAGAGTTGTCTGACACCATGATTATAACTTTTTATACTTTAAACTGAAGCAGAATCCATTACATTTTAAAACAATGTGACATTTGCTTTAAATTGCATGAAGGTGTGTTTTTGTGGCCAAACTGATTTCTTTGTGCAGTTTATGTTTCATTAGTTTTGGAAATTATTTAACTTTACAGATTTTTGTTGTAAAGGTTTTAAAACTTTGATTTTATTGTTGGAAACAGTAGCTGAGGCTGGCTGAGAAATAATAGTAATAATAAAAATCGCAGGTACAGCTCAGTAAATTACAACATTGTTGAAAAGTTTAACTTATTTGGTAACTCAGTGCAAAAAATTAAAACCTGTATATTATTTAGGTTCATTATGTTATATGACCTTTTGGTTTGTCATGTTAATTTAGATAATTTTACAAAAATGTTTTTTATTATGACCATGCATGAGATTGCTGACTTTGCATTTTGTTGGGCAGATTGTCACTATATTTAGATTCACAAGTAACTTGAAGCTGGAGTCAGACCTTCACAAACGTATTCAGGATCGATCACATTTCTTGTGTTAAGCCACTTCTTTGCAAGTGACAATATAAGAAGAACCTCTTTTAGGCAAATGAGGAAAAAAAAAATGGCTTGTGTGCTAAAATCCTCTTTTCAGATAAAGTTACATGTTGCATTTCATTTAGAAGATCAGGGTCCCTGAGTTTGCAGGAAGAGTGGAGAGGTTTAGACTCCAATGTTCTCACACTCTGTAATAAATTGGGGATCCTTGTCATCTGATGTTGGTGGTTCGCTGTGTTTTATCAGGTCCACACCCCAGCAAAACCACAGGCTGATGGCCTCCATGCCACACTGCATTGATGCAGTAACTCTTGCAAAACCAAGGATTGTGTCACATGGACATGTTTTTCAGTGGGTTTTCGTCACCTGTAGGCTTTAGTCATCAAAGGTCACGACTGCAGTGTGCAGTATTAATATTTATGACCGAGTTACTAAAATATGTTACCTTTTATCTGCTGTTGTGATGTATTGAGGTATACCTGTATTCCTCTAGTGTTGCAGCAGTATTTTCCTTTCTTTTACTCATTCTGGTTGAGATGTGTTGCTGCATGAGCCTTGCTTTCATGACAAAAGACACCTCATTATCTTAACACTTTATTTCATAAGTCAAAGATCTCTAAAAATTGTGTTTGGTGTGTACGTGGATAATTGTTGTAGTTAAGCAGATTACCTCATTTATTTAGATTTCCCTTTGCAGGTAATCTTTCACAAAAATTATGTTGCGAAGGCTATAAGTTTTACGAAATTCAAATCTAATCTGAAACATAATTGTAAAAAAAATAAAGTGTTATCACTGTCATCATCATCATCGTCACCATTATCATTACCACTGTCACCACCCTGACCGCATTAAAAACATAGTGTTGCAATCTCTATTTGGCCGATTTATCCTTTATGTCAAATTCTGGAATGCATTTTTCAGCTAAAGGCCGGACCAACATGGAGCTCCGTGAGAAATTCATCCTCCCGGAGGGAGCAACACAAGTAATGGCGAGCTTCCGCTACAGAGGCCGGAGGTCTCGGCCGTCGTCCAGAGGAGCCTCTCCCAACAGATCCACCTCAAGTCAGAGCTGCGCAGTTCCAACAAATCCAGCTGCCACCAGCACTCCGAAGGTGAGACCTGCATGGCAGACCCATTCTCATTTTGCTCCTCAAAGCATTGAAGAGTTTAATTTTCATTTCATTTAGCTACTTGACTTTGATTTTTCTGCCACATACATTACATAACTCCTCCATCTACTGTTTCTTGTAGTTTTTTTTTTTTTGATTTTTGAATCCATATGTTTTGTTTCTTAATTTGCCATCGTTCCCTAGACTCAACACATTGCCCGCAATTATGATAAGCCATGGCTTACAAACAGCAAACCCTCCACTCCTCTTAAATCATCAGACTCCTTTGAGAGCCAAGGTTCATCCTCAGAGGTATTGTAGAAACCAGCATGCGATGCAGAATGCTTCGAGCTTGTTACCCAACTGACATCCACTGTATTTCAAGCAAATGTGAAATACACTAAATTAATATTAAGGCGTTAACCTTGCATGCGTGTGTTGTTTTTCTAACAAAGAGACTTTGAATAAAAGACAAAAAAAAAAAAAAATTCAGTTGGGTCGGGATATTTTGAAGTTTTCAAATTTCTGCTCAAAATCTGATGTGTTCCTGATACCTGGCTGCTTTACTCTGATACACTTTGTGAAATTTTAACAGTTTCTAACAGTTTGTTGAGTTACTAACCCTTTCATACTAACACCTACTCACAGGGGCTTTGCTGATGTGACAAAAGGGTCTCAAAAGGGATTTAATCAAGATTAACTCTAACTCAGTGGCGTCTGTTGTGTTTTTTCTTTGGGGGGGCGGGGAGGGGGGTGGAAGTTTGTTGTGTATTTCAACTGGAAATAACTGAGTGACAAGAAAACTTATTTCTGTTTCTTTGGTTGTGTTGCAGGGCACAGCAGTTCAAGGCAGCAAACTGCGTCTTCCAGGCTATTTATCTGGCAAAGGATTTCAATCAGGTGAAGAGGGAACCTTGATCAACAATGCTGTACTGAAAGCACGAGCACAGACGATTGGAGGTCAGTTAATTGCTGGATATGTCTCAATTTCTGTTTTTTTATAAAATTAATAGGAACTAAAATTTGGAGCAGGTTTGCTGAAGCTTGCAGAAAAATTGTTTAATTTTATTTATTTATTCATTTATTTTTTAGTAATGCTTACTTACATAACGGCTTCATGCTTCCAGAACCAAGAAGAAATTCCAGCCGACCAGGAAGTAAAGCCGGCAGCAGAGGCAGCAGTCGCAGAGGGAGCGACGCCTCTGACTTTGACATCTCAGACATCCAGTCTGTGTGTTCAGACGTGTCGGAGACGGTTGGCGATTCCGCGCGAGCAACTCCGCGCTCTGCGTCCCGCCAACATGGAGGAAAACCATCCAAGATCCCTACTCCTCAAAGGAGAACCGCTTCCAAAAGCAAACTGGCCAAGGGATCCAAGCGATAGTCAGTGGCCTTTAAAACAATGACCCTGGAGCTAGTTGCACCCTAAAACACATACTGGACACTGTCGATGTCTACCTTAAGAGACTGCAAATTTGTTGAGTGTTATTTAATTTGTTGGGAAGATGTAAAATATTCTGTTAAGAGGCAATATGGTTTAATATAGTGTGCGAATGGATTGTTGATGGCCCTGTGTGTGTTGGTTTTTTAATGTATGTTATTTTTTCTGAAACAAATGTCAAATTGTTTTTTATTGTATTTAATTTTATTTATGCAAATCCTGTAGAGGTTTGACAAACACTAAAAAAACAAAAGGAAAAAAAATCTGGGAATAACCATGCTAAATGGTAAAATTAACTTTTCTTCACTCTAATGAAGGGCAGAAAGCAGGAGAACGTTTTAAAAGTAATTGAATGTACTGTAACTTATGCCTGCTGATGTTTTGGAGTAGTTGGTGCAATACCGTACCGCTTGAGGCACTGCAAATATATATTTAAGTGCTTTATCATACTGCCACCTTGCATTTAAAAGGGCAATGCAATATAATACACTAAACTCTAGTAAGCACTCCAGAAACCTTTGAAAACTCCTGCGTGGGAGACGTAGCAGAAGCCTTGTAATCCTCACGCTTTTTGTTTGCCACAACAGCTCCTACTTTGTTTCCTCCACTTCGCAGCGATGTGTGGCCTTGATGAAGTGCCACTCCATGTAGCCATTCTGTGTGCATTCATGTCTGTGTATGGTTCATTTCAATAGAGCTGAAATTGTTATTGTAATGTTACTTTGTAATAAATCTGCTTGCAAAAAGCCACCCTGCCATCGTCTCTGCTTCTCTCGCTTTTTGAATTATGGTGGCAAGCAAAAAGTATTGCCACCAATTTAACTTGTTCACATTTTGTTGAGTTTGAATGATAACCCTCTATGCATTTCATCAAAATCTTTTCTGACACACCAACAAAGTTGTAAAGAAGGAAAATAACATTTTTTTTTTTAAATGTACAAATAGAAGTTCAGAGTGTGTTGTGTTCATCCAATCCCCCGAAGTCAAAACTTTCTAGGACACGTCTTTAATTACAGCTGCGTGGTCTTTGAGGCATGTCTTCATTAGCCTCACTCAACCGTACACTGAAACTGGTGTGTTTTTCTTAGCAAAGTGGTCTTGCTACAAATTGTAAAATGGAAATGGGTGTGGGCTATCCCCCCCCTCCACCCCTACATTCACATAAAGTCCTAGCTGTATGTTTTAATGTCACTGTTCTTCTGGAAGATGATCTCTGCACCAACATTAATGTCTTTAAGTGTTAGCATTCGACCACATGTAGCATTTTGTTTGAAGAACAATCTGATGTTATGGCATAGTTTTTTCCATTTCTGGAAAATATGATCGAACAATGCAAAACTTGGAACATTGTTTTATCAAATCAACTTCTCAGTTGTTTTCTCCCGGACCTGTCCGATGTGTGCCTCGTTTTTATTTTTTTATTTATTTATTTTTATTATACTTCTGTTAAAAACTGATTCACGATGATGTGCTTCTTTGTTCTGGTGTATCACACGAAATCTCAATAAAGCATATTGTGGTTTGTGGATGTCATGTGGCAAGAAGTAGAAAGGTTCAACTGGCCATGAGTACTGAACAGGGCACCGAGTGTGTGCTGTTTAGCTGTTATCTTTTGTTAATAGTGTTTCACTGATCTTCTGTGTGGTGATTCAGTCGGGTTGGAATGTTTGCAGAACACCTCGTGTTTAGCTGTGAAATACTACACCTTCCTCTCAGCTAAAAAGTGTAGATGAAACACTTATCTTTAAAAAAAATATTTTAAAATCTACTGTAAAATAGGATATATTTAAGATTTTGTTGGAGTCAAATTGTACAAAAAGTACACTCCATACCAATGTGCAAAGCCACTTACGGACATTTTCTTGAAGGCTTAATTGTCTTGCATTTTCAACACTTTAGGTATTTTACCTTTTAAATGTTCCAACTTGCTGCATCTGCCTTTTGCTCCACATGTTAAACAAGTTTGGCAGACTGAGGTCCGTTAATATGACCAGTGTCTTGCTGGCCTATGAGGAGAGACGGATTCCCTTAGGGACCACAGGTGGAGTGGAGCTCAGGGGACAGGCTCCTCTGGGCTCCTGAACCTCTCTGTGTGAATGGCCCTCCTGTTCAGCACAAACCCAGGCCCTCAGGCTGCACTTTAAACTGGGATATATCATCACTGCAGGACCTGCATACGTTCTGTCAGCAGGAGCCCTGAAAACGTCAAGAACATGTGAGTAACTTACAGTTTTTTTTCTCTCTCTATTTAGAAATACGTTGTGAACGGTTGGGAGAGATGATGGACCTCTTTGTAATTTTGGTTGGTCATATATAAAGATGAAATTTAATTTGTTTGATTTACAAACCCATTACATGTATGTTCTGTCCTATTTGTCAGGTATAAAATTGAATGCAATTTAACCTTAAGCAATTGATGTTTGAACTACTCACCTGAAATTCAGAAGAAAATGCCTCGACTGGTTAGGATGCTTAATTTGCTAACAAGTTCACATTTAAATATTGTTTTAAGTTAGTTTTATCTTTCTCTATTTTCTACTTCAGTCTTTCCTACTTACTTATGAGATATATTTAAGCACTGGATTTTGAATATAAGGTTCCTATGTAATCATGCAACGCACCAATTAGTCTGACTTGATCTTATTTAGTTTACATGACTTAAACTGAACTTTTGTATCACAGGTACTCTTAGACTCCGGTCTTTAAAAATCAAAAATGCCAGTCTTCAGGGATATGCTGATGTTTGTGGCAATCGTTTCCATCTCGGCGTCAGTCCATTGTCAAAAATTGCCAAGTAAGTTTAAATCATGCGATATCTGCATTAATGTAGCATGTTTAAAGAAATCTGACATCGTTCTACACACAGAAACAGTATGTTGGTAGAGCATGATTATGCAATTCTAATCTCACCTTTTAAAGAGATAGCTGAATCAAAACAGGCAATCTGGTAAAATTAGAGAAAAAACATTTGTGAAGATTTCTTTTTTTATTTAATTTTTTTTCACCATGGTTGCTGTATTTCCATAGTGTGACCAGCAGGTGTCAGTGTGTGTCAGTTCATCGTTGCTCAGTCAGTATTTCCAGTAGAGTCAGTGTAGCTGTTCTGAGGTCATCCTGAGGTTAATGTGTGTACATAAAGCTTCAATGTGCTGCCACTGGCGCTCGATGCCATGGTAAATGCTTCTTTTGCTGGCACAATGCTTCTTTGACTGAATTAACTGCCAATAAAAATGTACAGTACGGTTAGGAGAGAAAACAGGACATTTCCCCTGCTTACGTCTAAATATCTGAAATCAGAACCTCGTCCAGCTTTCATTCACAATTTCTTGCCTTAAAAGACACACTAAAGTCACACTGGGGTAATACGAACTCAAACACAAATCACCTTGTGTTGAAAGTTCAGGAGCCAAAATACACCTTTAGGAAAAATAAACATGCTGCTCGAGCATAATGGCTTTGATGGATTACGTCATTATTCACAACACTGAGTAATGCAGCTACTTAACAGAAATCAGAGATATCAGCCCTGACGTATGATTCAGAAGCAGACCGGCTACTCTAATTGTTAAACTGAAGTGACGTCAAACTATGACTAAATGTTTGTGCTGTGAGGTTTTGATCTGCTGGAGGAGTTCCATGTTCCTGAGTCGAAAGGAGTGAA
Organism: Poecilia mexicana; assembly: GCF_051168715.1. Taxonomy (NCBI): domain Eukaryota; kingdom Metazoa; phylum Chordata; class Actinopteri; order Cyprinodontiformes; family Poeciliidae; genus Poecilia; species Poecilia mexicana. The sequence goes on along the minus strand of NW_028263384.1, from coordinate 18,724,559 downwards.
GAGAGTGGATGGGTCTGAAGCTGAGGCAGTGGCCTACCGCATCAACCCCTCCATTCATTTACAGAAGACACTGAGGTATTGTTCTTCACTAGATAATACAGTAGTATTACATGAAAAGAAAATTATGCATTCAAGCTGACTTGGTTTCACTTACCTGTACATGCTTACATGTGCATGCATTCCATAAAAGATAATTATGTTTGCACGCGTTTAAAGCCTGTTAAATGTATTTTCTTTCCTTTTTAAAAAGTAAAAAAAAAAACCATCAATTTCAGAAACACATCTTCTGTTACTGTAAGCAACATGTTGTGAATAATATTCACTGCTGCACCATCTGTTGTCCTCTTCTGATAGAAATACTGTGTTCAAGCTTCCCTTTGGCTAAGGTCTTCTCTCCAAGGTTTACATTCCAGCAGGACAATGTCCTGGAACATACAGCAAACGCTACAGTAAAATGCTTTAGATCATGGGTGTCCCGCTCCAGTCCTCAACGGCCAGTTTCCTGCCAGATTTAGATGTGTCTCTGCTCCAACACAGCTGATTCAAATGGTCCAACTCACTCCTCAGCATGTCAAAGTTCTGCACAGGCCTGCTGACGAATCGTTGTTTGATTCAAGTGTGTTGAACAAGGCCAAGACCTCAAACATTCAGGATGCCAACCCTTGAGGGATGGGTTTGAACTCGTCTTCTTTAGAGCAAAGCAGTAGGATATTTTGTAAAGCATTTCGTGGACTGTGATAAGATTACACAGAAAACTTAACAGATAATAAAAATTTGCAACTGGTGAGATTTACCTCCAAATAAAGTGCTCAAATTGCTGCTGTGGTTATATTGTGAGGTTAACGGGATTGGAAATTATCTTAATTTTCATCTGGAGTATCATAACTTGATGTTAACCATTTCGCAATAAGCATATGTGGGTATTGCAGATGTTTCAAAAATCCGAATTTGATCGTGGTTGGTCCATTTTTTACTCTCAATTGAGTTTAGTTTATGAAACCCATCTGTTTCACCAAAAGCTCTTCAGCGTTTTTTTTTATTGTTATTTGCTTTTAGATTTATTCAGCTCTTTGAATCTTAATCTCAGTCTTTTTGCACAGTGATGTGTATCCAGATGGACTTCCCACTGAATACTCCATTATAACAACATTTAAAGTGACCAATGACACTGCTCAGACGTCCTGGAACCTTTGGCAAGTCAGTGACCCAGAAGGACGAGAACAAGTCGGCCTGCGTTTCCAGCCTGATGGACGGTCGTTGGACTTTTTTTACACTGGTCCACAGGGGACGCAGATGGTGAGGACTTTCCAAGGTTTGCAAAAATTGTTTAACAGAGAGTGGCACAAGTTGGCTCTGAGCGTAAAGGGCAGCCAAGTAAGGCTGCTGATTGACTGCAAGGAGATCAGAGTGGAGAGCATCGATGAGCCGAGGCCAGTCATCCGACAAGGCTACACATCCATCGTGAAACGGGCTGCAAGAGACCGATCCGCTTCCGTATGTTGTAATCTTGAATTTGGGTAACAATGAAATTTGTCGAAGTGTTAATAAAATTATTCATTTTCTGTTACGTCTTATTGTCATGTAGGTGGATCTCCAGCAGATGCAAGTGTCCTGTGATCCAGAGCAGGCTTATTCAGAGAGCTGCTGTGAGCTCTCCGGTGTGGTAAGTCATCTACAGTGCTAAAGAGATGTTTCCATACACTCATCATGGGCATAATTGTCACATTAGTGTTGGGTTATTAATGGAGCATTTTAGCCATTTTTCCCCCAGAGTGGAATGACCATCCAACAAACAACTTCTATAATCTGAGAAATCTAGAAACAGGTGCATAAGTTTGAATTTATTGTTAATTTTTCTATAAAACACTTATGAGTAAAATCAGACATATGTGATATATGTGTATATGTACAATTTTGATCCAGTGCAAATGAAGAAAAATTCTCAATAAATTTAAACTTCAACATCCAATTCCAGTAAATCACTTAAGAAATGTGTTGTATGAAAATGTTCCCTACCTGAAAAAGAATGTTTCCTTCATGTGATTAAGTACAACTTGAATGTGATACATATGTTCGTGACAAACTCATGTTCATCATGAGCATATGTAGACTCTGCCTTTTCAGCCTCAAACGTTGGTGCACTTCAGTTATTATATAAAAGCGTTAAGCTTCAAACCTACGCTGGTGTCTGTCTGCCCAGTGCGGGGGATATGCAGAGATCGGCCTCACAGCTGGAAGAGCAACTTGTAAATGCATGCATGGACAACCAGGACTTCAGGGCTCTCCGGGGCCAAAGGTGATTGCACCTGCATGGAAAACTTGTTGTATGTGACTTGAAACTATTCTGACATGCATGCCACCTGATCCATAGGGTCACAGAGGGCTTCCAGGAAAACCCGGAGACCAAGGAAGACTGGGCAACTGGGTAAATAAATACAACATGTTAAACTGTCATGCAAGCATCGAGGCTTGCACAATACAATATGATTCATGTTCTCAGCATGAGTACAATTGAGTTGTTCTCGCTGCACCCTGAGGAGTTGAGTTGACTCTAAAATGACAGTGTAAGACTGTGGAAAATACAAGTAAGAAACTCGACTGAGACACCAATGAATGGAAACAGATCTTGAAACGAAGGCTCTTAGTGATTGTAAACACAAGGGCTCCGAGTGTAGTCTTGTGACGATTCTTTTAAGGAGTCTGAGATAAACACAAAATAGACACATAATGGTACAGAATTTGTTTTTGCAGTTCCGAAATAGCAATTTCAGTATGAAAGTGTTAACCCCGTCAGTTTTCAAAGAAGGATTTCTCTCAAACTGGCTCAAGATAAGAGGATTTCCAATGGTTTTGAGTTTGGGAAGAAACTGAGCCAGATGTTCTAATGAGTCCCACATGCAGAAAAAAAAACTAACTGTAAAAATAACTGTACCCTCCGATGATCTGGTAATGAGTACGGGTAAGCTGTTTAACCAAACTGCTTTCCTATGGTGATATTCATGTGAATAATCAGACAGATTTATCTCAGGAAGACCTTATTGGGGGGGGGGGGGGGGGACATGGAAGGTATTATTACAGAAGAAAATCCCCCGCTAAAGGAGCCAGTTGCACATACAAGAGCGAACCACAGACGCTGTTATTTCCACTTTGAATTTATGTCTTGTTAATCTCTTTGATGCTTTGCAGTAAAACTCCGAGAGTTTTAATAACCCTCAAGAGAATACGTGTTTAAGACGGAGATTTTTCTCCCTTTTTTTTTTTTTAAACATGTGATGGTTTGGCGTTCATCTTGTCCGCAGACTCAAACAAAACTCGTTCCGGTGCCTGAAGAAACACATGTAGATGGACATGCATCCAGAGCACATTTCCAGAGCTCTACATGCTACATGTTCATGTCTTCAGTTGTTGCAGTAGCTCATCTGGGAGGAAACATCTGTCTCCAGTAACTGGTTTAGAGTTTTGAGCTCCTGCCAGCTTGTGAATCACACAGCCACAACTTATGTGCTTTCTCGACGGCATCCAAGGAGGGCATGTACTGGCACAGGTACATGGATATGCCCATCTCAGGTGGTGGGTGGTCCTTCAGTCGGACAAGCTGTCCGGCCCACATAAATGCAATAAATGTCACAAAATCTCTGAGGTTAACCTCTGTCCAGCTGTCTCCACTGAATGCACACAGTTAGGTGAAATGGTCAAATAAACTGACAACACAGAGGTGTCCGGGCCTTGTTTCGACAGTTTGTTGTCTCGGTTTAATGCAGGCAAAGCAATGGAAAGCGCTTTTCCATCTACAACTCAGGAAGTCTCCATCTGTGCAAACAATTACGGTTGTATTTATGACTAATGTTTCCTGAATCTGGCTTTTCTATTTTTTTTCCGCAAATGTGATAAATGCAACCCTTGCAAAGTTAGGATCCCCGAAATCCCATGAAACAAAAAGAAACAACACAATAACAGGTGCATTTTAGTAAATTGCACACAGGATGATACATTAGTTAATTTTTTTATTGATTTAGAACATTATTACTCACAGGTAAAGAAAAAAATCACATCCTATGGCTCTTGTGAGGCACTAAGGAAGCCCATATTGTTTTAATAGTTGTTTTCAGTTCATCTGCTCAACACAATACAAGGAATCAGAAGCAAATTTCTCTTTAATTTTTGAATGACATTTTTCTTCCAATACTTTTCTGTCCTCTCAACTTTCCATGAATGTACTTGGATACAGCAATGACCTTGTGAGACTTATCACCCTTGTGGAGCGTATCAGTGACCTTTCGCTGGACAACTGTCAAGTCAGCAGTCTCATTCATGGCCATGATTGTGAAGGGCATAGCATTCAGATTACTGTCAAAAAGTATCTGCAAAATTTCCATAAAAATCATTGTATACTTTTATTTTTGTAATTAAATCTTGATGTCTAATCACCTAAATTACTATGGATAAATAATAAAAATATGTTACTCTGTGTAATAAATGTCTAATAAGTTTCAGTTTTCAGTTGAAATTAATAAACTTTTCTATAATATCATTTAAAACGTACTTCTATTTGGAAATTTCAAACCTATTAAATTCAAAATAGTACAAAGAAATCATGAAAAAATTCAAACTGTAAAAAATGTACTTTTAGCTCTGTTGTTTGTTTTACAAACTAAATGAATTTTGGACTTACCTTCAGGTTTTGAAATGATTAAAACTGGGTTCATATTACACGGCTTGCAAAAGCTGCAGGCCAGGCTTAAAGCTTAGGTTAGTGTGTTGCTTGAACGATTTGTTTATTTCTATTTATTTCTTTGGTGATATCAGCAAGAAAATCACAAACCACATCCTACACTTGTTACAAGAGCACAGCTTCAGTATAAACAACAAATTCAAAGTGCTGCAGGGCAACAAGTCACGCTTGTGATTTCTTGTAGGGAATCCGTGGAAACACAGGGGACTACGGAAACATTGGTGAGACGGGACCAAAGGTGAGCTTCGTCTCTGTACCTGAGTGCTCCGCTATTCTGCTGTCTCATGCATGGACTGAATTAATGAAGACTTATGTGCACATCCTCAGGGCGAGCAAGGAATCAAAGGAGAAAAAGGGATGAGAGGACCCTGGGGACAAAGGGTAATTTATTGCTTCTGTTCATTCTATCATTTATGATGAAACACCACAAGTGTGCATGAACGGGATGCTGTGTTCGCAGGGAGAGAGAGGTCCGCAAGGGCTGAAAGGACTAAAAGGAGCTGCGGGCTTTAAGGTATGTTTGTTGCTGCAGTTGCATGATTTCAAAGCTAACTTTTAATTGGACTTATTTGTAATCAAAGGGAATTCGTGGACTTCCTGGAGACATTGGAGAGGCTGGGAAAGCAGGAGAAGTGGTATGGTGACTTGTTCAGTTTCAGGAGTAAAACCCTTTCAATATAACTGCTGTATTAATTACTCTTTTATCTCCTTTAAGGGCACTAAAGGGCTTCAAGGATATCCAGGGATTCCGGGGTTTGAAGGAGTGAAGGTATTTGTGTGTCTTTCCTATTTAGATGATTTGCTTCTCATTTTAAATCATCAGACCTCATCGCTCTGCATTTTCAGGGCCAAAAAGGGAATTCTGGGGCTACGGGGCGGCCCGGACCCAGAGGAAAGCAGGTGGGTTGTGGTGGGATTCCCTGTTCCATTATCCACAGTGGGACATGCTTAATGTTTTGTTTCTATGTTCACAATCCCCCCATGTGACCACAGAGGGCTATTAAATCATCTCTGACGGGGTAAAACACTGGAATCAGACTGCAGTGGGTTTTTTGGCTGTTGTGCCGTTTCCATAAACAGCATTAGTTCATGTGGCTGGATTTTGGCGCAGATGTAAAGGCCTGAACTGTATCAACATGAGCGAATGAGTCACTGAAAGAAGAGCCTAAGTCGCATTGATAATCCCTTGTGCTGTAAACGAAAGAGGACTTCCCCGTTCATTGTGTTGTCTTATGGATGTCGCCTTCAGAGTAACTTTCTCATCGGTTTTGTTTCACATGCTGACTTGACAGGGTATTGTAGGGGATCCTGGAGAAAGGGGAACTCCTGGAGAGAAGGGAAGGCCAGTGAGTATAAAAAAGGATATCAAAAATGATCAAAGAAAACAAATATATGTTAAGTGGAATTAATGTGATTTTTCTTTTTTTTTTTACTTGTAAAATTCAGGGTATCCAAGGATCTGTAGGCAGAGCTGGGACTGTAGGATCAAAAGTAATGATAAAGCCGACACAAACACTGCATTACATAACACAATGGTTCTCGCATTTTGTATCACAAGTATGTCAAAAAATATTAAGTTTTCTAAGTACTGCCAACTTCCCTGATATTTTATATTTTAAACGTCACAACAGGAAATTGACGTTTCCTGTTCGGTGAAAAAAAAATGTATGTGCTTAATTGGACAAATGATGCATTTTCAATTTTCTTTCTTCTACTGACAATTTTACATTTTCCTCGTATAGAAAATGATGAGAAAGGTCCTTATAAGTTGGAATTCTGAGAGGTAAAAAGTCTCTCAGCTCTTAACTCTTTGTCCAATATGGTTGACTTGCTTATAAAGCATTTATTTGCACATTTGACGTTTTCTCTCATGAGGTCTTTTGTACATTCAGCACTTCTCGACTTACTTTAGTAAACATGATGCTGCAGAAATCAAAATGTGGTAAATATGTTTTCCTAAGTCTGTGTTGCTGCTGCAGTTAGCCTGACCGCTGAATCTATCAATTATCACATCCCACTGGATATTAAACTTGGAACTGTAACACAGTTAAGTTGGATTTTGAGTCATTTTCATATGTAAGTTCTAAATTTGGGGATTGATGGAACCCAAGTCATTTCAGCACCACCCATGGTCCAATTCTGAGGTCAAACTATCGACTACATTGATAGTTGGTTTACATTCAATGTTTCGCTCTATTTTAAAGAGTGTGGCAGGAAGAAAGAATGGCATAAAACATTTTCTTATTCACTCTGTAGTGTGACATTGTCAAGTGTTTCACAAAGTCACCTGCTAGTCAGTCTCCTTCTCTTGGAAGCTTGCTGAAGTTGAGCTTTGAGACGAATCATAGAGAAAAGCAGCAAGAAGATCGAGGCCAGACAATAAGGCCTTAACTTGCCAGATTGAGCAGTAATAAATGTTTTTATTTGCAATGCACTCTTTAAATCATTTATTAAATTTTTGTGTGAATGTCCTGCACAGATTTAAGTTTTCCTTGCATACTCCAACCCTAACCCTTTTCAACACCAATGGCAGCTAACAAACCACCAGTCTGAGAACCATGACACTAACATACGTTTGAAATACTAAGTACACTTTTTACTAATGGTTTGGACATCTCTAGGGTATTATTGGAGATCCGGGTTTACCTGGTAGAGATGGTGATCCAGGAATAGAGGTATTAGCTTCTGTTTTATACATTTCTCTTGAGTTTTTTGAGCGTCCTATCATTATCCTGTAAATGTAATCTTTTTTCTTGCAGGCATATCAAGGACCCCAGGGTCTCAGTGGAAAACCTGGGCGTAGCGGTGGAAAGGTTTGATCTTTTTTCGGTTCCGTAAATAAATGTGAAATGGAGTTGTTTTTGGCAGATTGATTTATTGCCATTTGTATTTTTTTTTTTTTACAGGGAGAGAAGGGCACCCTGGGGCCAGCAGGAGAAATGGGTCCCCAAGGTCAAACTGTAAGTCACATTTTCAAGCCCTTCAGTCGCTGCAAACAAGCATATAATACATTTTGTCTGTAAAGTAGTTTGCCATCTTAAAGGGAAACGACAAAGAATAAAGCAGACTCTCCATTGGTTTATAAATGTCTTACTCTCAAGGGGCTGAGAGGTTACAAAGGTTCTGCGGGAAAGCCAGGAAGACCTGGATTTATTGGTCCACCTGGACCTACTGTAAGTGCTCCCAAAGAATTTTCTTGACTCTTTCAAACACCAGTTAATTTCCCTCAATCAATTAAAGCATGTTAACTCTTTACAGGGTCACGTGGGTGTACCTGGAAAACCAGGAATCAAGGTAAAACATCCTCTGACCATTGGAGAGAGAGCGAAATGTTTCATGGTGGCTGCTCAGGATTTATTTTCTGAGTCACTGAGTCACAAAGATTACACGTTTTTCAGATGTACTGTCTTTCCAAACCTATACTTTTTACTGGTTTTGAAAGAAATGTTGCACTTTTAGGAATTCAACTAAAGATCCACTGAGTTAATATACAGACTACTTAAAAGTGTCACCTAAATTTCTGCAATGCAATGCATGCAAATGGTAAATACATAACTGCTGTTGAGGCTTTACTCCCCTCGCTTGTAATGAGAGTGCATAATTACCAAAGTGCCCCTCTGGGCCTGTTCGTGATATTTACAGACCAAGCCAAGCCAACGAAGATGACAGATTTTCCAGAAAGCACAAACAGCTGTTCGAGTTTCCTTGGCATCCTGTGGAAAAAGTAAACAAATCTAATCAGAAAAAAGAGTTCCATCTACATACACATATAGCATAAAGATCAACAAAAAAATATATATTTAGAGGCATGCAAGTATGAGTTAATAAACATTAAATTTAATGAGAATGAACAGGATTGTTCCTTAGGGATTGAAAAGTATGCCAAATTTTACACATGAAGATTAGCACTTGTCAGTGAAAAAAAATGAAGCTGATACACTCTGCAGAGAGAAAATGAAAGGAATTTTGTTGTTTTTGTTCAGTGTTATTCCTCCATGAACTTGCAGCTTTGCAAAGTTGATGGTTTGACCTGAAATCTTGCACTTTGTCAGGTTGCGCCTCAGTCCCACACATACTGGCTTCAGTAAGACACAACATCTGTTAAGTGCTTTTTCTACATAAGCTGCAGGACTGATCAGTTGAAACACCATAAAGTCTAATCTGATCATTGCATTTTATGGTGATTACAGTAATTTACAACAAATAGCTAAACTTGGGCCAAAAAAAGTGAAATAAAAAAAAAGGTAAAAGAAAATTGTGAACCCAAAGTTTTTCTATTTTTTATTCATACAGTATATTTTTTCTTTCAAAATAGGACACAGTTTATTTTGGGATATTTAATCTACAATCTATTGGCAAGCTCTTACATTTAATTTGTTTTGCACAGGGTGACACAGGAATCCAAGGAATTAAAGGAGTTAAAGGTGCAGAGGTAAGGCTTCATGTATTGAATATGTTATTTTGTTTGACATTATTTCTCTTTTCTGTCTTTTCAATACTTAATTATGTGTTTTTACAGGGAGCAAAAGGAGAGAAAGGTCTAAATGGAAGGGTGAGCTTCAGTCTAAACTACTGATAATAATTGTAGTAGGGTGACCAATCTCTGAAACTGATCGAATTATCTATGTATTGAAAGAACAGAACTCATCTAATATAAATAGATTATAGCCAGTCGTGCAGCAAAACTACTGACCCTATGGAAATTATTTCAGTTTATAAAAATAAAATAATCATCAGTTGCCAGTGGTGAGTTCTGTCATTCAGCAGAAAACTCGAGCAGGTGTGTCATATATAAATATGATACTCTTGGCTATATTTTGGTTGGGATCATCTCCATTCATTCGATGGCACTTGCAAAGTTAATAGTTGGAAAAGTCCAACATGAATCCGTCAAATAACATTCCTTACATATCTGGAGCATCTGCAGATGCGATAAGAGCAGAAACGCCCACTGCTACGACAAAATGAGTCTTGCACATTTCTCAAATGTTATCTGTCACATTTGGTTTCTGTTTTGAAATGTTCATGCAAATCTCCAAACTTGTAAAAACAAAACAATAAAAAACAACAACAACAACAACAACAACAACAACAACCACACTCTAGGTTTTTATCATAAGATCAGGAATTTGTTTTAATTGTAAGCAGGTTTGTTCTATCTTGACTGTGATAGCTGTGTTGTAGAGGCCTACATTTTGAGCTTACTTTTCTTTTATATCTGATCTGCTGCTCTATCCTCTCCCTGTGCAATTAATGATCTGTAGGTTGGAGACAGAGGTGAGCCAGGTGCTCAGGGAGGCAGGGGGAAGCGTGGTCCTGCAGGCCTACCCGGTCGCTCAGGTCCTGTTGGAGGAAAAGGGATTCGAGGTGAAGGAGGACCTGATGGCTTTCAGGGACTCCCAGGACCTCCGGTAAGTAATGACAGCAACATTAATACAACAATGTTATCTACAGTGCAGAGGATGTGTTTTCCATGATTTACCAAATTTGTCCAGCGTGGCATGGAGTTGATCAGATTGAGGTGATCTAGCTTCCTTTAAAAGCAACCTTCAGTTTTATAAATGAAATGAACCACAGACCCCAGCCTATTAATTTACTCAAAACTGTTTAATGAGCTTCTCTTCCAAATCTTCTCAGGACTACAGTTATCTCCATGGGTAGTGTGCTTTATTTCCCACCACAACTTTAGTCTTTAATTATTTTTTTCCTTAATATGTTTGAATACAGCCCTCTGGCAATAGACTTTGTTCTTTGCAATGAACTTTTGCAACCTATTGGTGCCTGTCTAATTGTTAAATTAGCAGTCTTTCATTAACATTTTATTCAAACTGAACTTTGATTTTTTTTTTACTTGTCAAATGTAGTCATCCCATTTAACAGACATAAATACAAGAAATACTTACTTAATAATTACTCTTGTTCTAATGTTTTTTTTCTTTTGCAAAACTAAATACAAGTTTCATTTTCTGAACATTATTACTGAAAAAAAATCGCCCTCTGATGAAATTTTAATTTGTTGAGGTGCAGTCATAGTAGTTTTTCAGTCTGTTCTTGAGTAATGGCACCAAGAACAACAGAGTAATATTTTTCTAAGTAATTCTATTGCTATCAAGCCCACACATTTTTTAGTAACACATTTACTGTCAAAAACACATGTAGCCAGCTTCTCGTTAACTCAGAGTTGTGTGTGAGTCACAGGAACACTTACATTTAGTGTGGCTGTAAACTCGCTCACTAAATCTCCTCAGAGACACAAGTAATTGCTCCAAATTGACCTGTTCCGCAGCCAGGTGACCTGCAGGGATGTCTGTACTAATGATTTTTTCACACAGGGTCCAACGCTTCCAGCTGAACATGTGATTGAAGTTTGTAAGAAAGTGGTCCTGGAGCAGATGTCCACCTTTGCCAACTCAGTAAAGAGGACGTGTGCTGCAGTTTGTCCTCTCTACGGGGACGTTCCCATGGGCGCCCCTGGTCCCCCCGGACAGAAAGGACCCGCGGGGCCTCCTGTAAGCTTTGCTTTTGTTGATGAAGCATCATGCTGAACTCCTGCAGAACCTTTGGCATCAGAGCTTTGTCTTAGTGTTATACATGCATGCATCGCTCACTTTTGACTTTTGCTCTTCCGACTGAGCCACATGCAGCATTGCAAGGGTCTGGACTGGACTGGGAAGGCTAAAGTATTTGGCAGAAAAACTCGGAATAAAAACATTGCAATTTTCCACGTCTCCATGAGGACAGATAAGGAGTCACAGACAAGACAAGACACTTGGTCTGTGTTGAGTGGTTCTTGGCTGTCTTTCAATTGGACAGCCTTCCTCACATTATACAATGGAGAATCGATTCATGTTCCACAGCTCTTCACTGCAGGAATTCTAATGCTGAAAAATATTTTTGAAGCCGTGACTCCATTGAATTGTTCAATATTTATTATTATGCTCAGTAACCTTGATGTTTGGCTGGTCATTGGCCAAAATGCACAGCTCTTAAGTTTTTTAAAGAAATGTATTTACACTTAGGATACACATAGAATTTTTTTGTGTCAAACAGTGTAACTAACAGTTTGTTTTGTGATGGTGCTGCCAGGGTGACCCTGGTACTGATGGTGTTGCTGGGGAAACGGGCCTACCAGGATTCTATGGAGAAGGTGGCGAGCCAGGTCGACAAGGAGAATCAGGTATTAAAATCATGTTTTAGGAATGCAATTTGTTCATAGCAAAAACTGTAAAACACTGTTTTCAATGCAGTAAATCTCAGTTTCAGACAGAATGGTGGAAAAAAAATTTTTTTTTTAGCACCAAGTAGAGGAAAACAAGCTTTAGGTGCACTATGAATGCACGGTACTGTCACTATATCCTATATCACATGGATAATTTTCAAATGGAGCAATAAGTATTTTATAGATAAACACTCGTGAGTCACTTTATAAGGTGTACATGTTTTTAGATATATATGGAAAGATCATCTCACCTAATTACGTGACAGCAACTCAGTTTAATGTGTCACACTTGGTTGAAGCATTTGGGTTTAACCAAGTATTTCAAAAACTGATTTGTGGTAAATGGCCTGTACTTGTATAGTGCTTTATCTAGTCCAGAGGACCCCAAAGCACTTTACATTACATCACCCATTCATGCACACATTCACACATTGATGGTGGTAAGCTACTACATTGCAGCCACAGCTGCCAAGAAGCGAGGCTGCCATGCACCGGAGCCACCAGGTTCTCTCACCGCAAGGTGGACAAAGTATCTTTCCCAAAGACTGACTGACACAGACAGAGCAGGGCTGATCATCTACAGGGACTGTCATGCACAACCCCTGATCAGAAAAAATAGCAAATACCCAGTAAGCAGCAATTAATACCTTTTTGAGCTCAAAGAATACCGTGCAACAATTTGCACCTTGGAGGTGTGTGCAGTTTTCTCCACCAGTTAGAAGGAGAACTTAGTATTTAGCCAACATGTATCTTTGTGTAAGGGGCCTTATCATGACACTGTATTTAATTGACTATTTGCTTCATGGCAAGAGAGCCAAAGCAAAGACGGAGTAGAATATCTACAACGTCAGTGTTTCCTTGAGAATTTCAATAAATTTCTTGAGGCTTTGGGGTCCCATCACCGTTTCTCCTTTAAATATTCTGATCTACACTTGTACATGTGTGGGTCACCTATTATAAACAATTTTTTTGATGCTGCTATCTAGGCTAGGCTTCTCTAGACCCCTTACATAAGGCGACCATGAAACGCACCATGATGTGTATAAGGTGAACTACCACACCATCTCCACAGAAATATTCTCTATGAACTCAGGTCACATAAAGGCATCAGGGACCCTGTGAAGACCGTGTTTGTTCATTATGAAAATCTGTGAAAAGCAATTCAGCCAATGTCAGTTCCTCACCTTGTTCATAATATGAGACAAAAATGTGAATCTGGTTGAAACATGGACATTAAGATGTTGTTGCTTTTGTGTTTTTCAGGAGAGGTACAGGGAGAAAGTCATGAAAGAAAAAATGTTTAATGAAAATCTACTACAAGCATTTACTGGTGATTTGAAATGTGATTTAAATACCCGCAGATGCTTCTCAGTGGTGAAGTTCCAGCTGCAGATAATATATTTCAAAGTATGTTTTCACAAGCATTTTAGGTTCTCATGCAAGCTGTCGAAATAACAAAGTATTCCCAAACTGTTCCAAGACGTGTATCTGACAGTGATCGCTGGAACATGCTTTCTTTCATTATCATGAATGATGCTGACACCTGCGTTTGCAGTTGGCAACTGCGAAAAGATTAATAGTTTTGGATGAATTGCAGGTGACAGAGGAGAGCATGGTGATAAAGGAGTCAAAGGTTATGGCATTCCTGGCTTCACCGGCGATGAGGGACCAAAGGGTAATTTGATCTTTTAATAAGTGTTGGTTGATTATTTAGCTATAAAGAAGAGATATTAAATCATTCCCAGATTTGGGCTTGTTGTAATTTTCAGACTGTGTTTTACTGATCCTTGGCTTTAAGTTCCAGGGAAACCATGTGGAGGTTTTTCGCAGAAGTGTTGTTACATCACAATGTGTTGTTTGCCAAAACAGAAATAGTATTTCTGTGGAAGTTTTCTTTTCCTGGAATCTGTAGAAAGAACATTTCTGCTCAGCTAAACGAACATTTCTGCCCCAATTCACAGGTCAGCGTGGGCGTCCCGGCAGAGCCTTTAATGGTCAGCCTGGAAAACCGGGTGAAAGGGGACATGCAGGCCGGCCGGGGCTCAGGGGCCACCCAGGTCTCAGGGGCCCCCCAGGCGTCTGTGTGACCTCTGGATGTGCTGAGCAGAACTCACTGCTCAGTGGGACACGCCAGCCAGCACCACAGAGGCTGAGAAATCGCTCCTAAAAGGAAAAGAGTCTAACTAGGAGGATAAACTTTTATCAAAGTCTTCTCTTGTCGGGCTGTTTAAAACATTTTAATGTAAATATTCTAAATAAACCTTTGCTGTAGTCTTGAAACAAATGTCTCCAGAGGAAACATTCAGAGGAACAAAATATGATTGTTTGAAGAAATAACAACTTTATTTTGGAGTTTTATATAAAATGATTTACTCACCTCTTACTGGTCTTTAATCATCTAGGTTTTTTTTATTTATTTAAAAATAATGATAATTGAATCAATGCCATGGTGTGTCATAACAAGGGCAAACACTAAATCCTGTTGGGAGATGTGAAAAATGTATACACATATTACTCCATGATGTGAATAAATAATTATAAATAGGTAAACAGCTTATAGTGCTGTTTGACATATTTTCCACACATATTTGACAGAGCTTTGATAGCTTATTAAACAAAAAGGCCATTTTGTTGGAAGGCTAGGCTTTGCAGTAGCACTTCAGTGAAAGTGATAAAATGAATGAATGAAATCATCAACCTTCTTATATTTCCAGTTCAATTCAGTTAAGTTAAACTCCGTTCATTTATTTTTATTTTCTTTTCAGTTTACAGCAAAATGTCATTTCACTCTTAAATCAACTTCTTCAAGCTCTCACTCAGCAGTAAGCAGGCTCACTTTGAGCTAAAACATGGTGTCTCTTTTCTTCATGAAATATCTAAAACATTTACCTCCAAATAGAGACATCAGGATGAGCTGCACTCTGGTTCCTCATGTAAAAAACAACATTGTTAAGCTCAGGGTTTATTGCTGTCTAATTAAGACTTGCCTTAACTTTTACAAAATGAGGAAGGCAATAAAATGTTTATGATGTCTTCAGATGTAATCTTTAGAATTAAAGCAGTAGTAATGTTTTTGTACCATGACCACAGATGGTAACAAAGCTATTTGATGAAAAAAAAAAACAAAAGAAACAAAACAATGCATGGTGGTTTTTCATTCGCTCCAGTGACTTTATGAGTGAAGTGAGGCAACTTCTGACTAATGACGATAATACACATATTTAAAGCTGCAATATGTAACTTCTACAAAAAATATTTTTTGCATATTTGTTGAAAGTATCAGAATGTCACCCCAATATGAGATAATCTATGACAAAAATTAGCTCCTCTACCTTCTGCCACTGCCCCCGGTGTTAACTACAAGCAACTAATCAGTGGGGCAGTTTTAACAAATACATAAAAACACATGTTTTTTTAAAATAAAAATTACGTACTGTAGCTTTTAGTTCCTTTTATTCCTTGGCATTGACATGCACATAGAGTGGCTGAATTGGGTTCAAATACAGGGACCACCAGTGGAACTTGACTGGATTTGTCAGTGGATGTCCTTTTCAAAGCTGCTTAAATTTTTCCATCATTATCAAAAATATATTTACTCATTAAAAAATACTTCCACGATGAGCTCTAGTCCCAAATGTGTTATTTGGGAGCTATATTAAATGCAGACAGTTATCCTCCTATCCTTTTGTTACTGCTGCATCATGTGTGCCTTCCTTGCAGCCCTCGTCCACCTCTGTCATGGAAACTATGACTAATTCATAATCCTGAATTTGCTTTCTGGGCTCAGCAGCTTGCTTCAGACCTGCTCACAATTTATTTCTGTGGCGGACCAGAAGAGCTCATGGTGAACATGACTGGATTCATACAAGTTGAATAAAATGTCCCCGTACAGTTGAGCCTCAAAGTAATAGTGTTAAATCAAAAGTTATTTGAGGTCTCATGTCATCCACCAGACAGTTATTTCAACATTTAAGAGTGGCTGCCAGACCTTGTTCATGTAACTTTGGTTTTGATGACGTGAACGTGAGAACGTTTTTGAGGCTGTTACTGTAACTGCGACTGTAGATTTGTCTCTTTATACTAACACAAACTGCACTGCATCAACCAAGTAAACATACAGGCAAAGCATGACTTTAGCAGGTAGATGCATAACAATCTGTCACTGATTTAATTTACAATTAAACATAACCCATTATGCACAAGTTATATATGTATGTTTTAGCCATTTGTTTAATTTATTTTTATTTCTAGTTAAGTTGTTTTTCAAGAAGACCACACACACATGATAATAAATTCAAGTTTGCGGAGTTCAGTTTTAGCTGAAACATTTGATCTGCCGATGATCATGAGGAAAGTAGATGGAAAAACAAGAATTGGAGTTAAATTACTTTAAGTGATTCTGTTTAAAGGTTTTGATGAAGGTATTTTGAGGCTTAAAGGCAATGCCAATCTGCGGATCATCACTGCTTCAAGGCTGCTCAAATGCATTCTTCGTGCATAGGGTTAAAATTTTGGGGCCATCAGTTGTAAGGACTTTAGATGATTCAATTTAACATTCTATGTGCTGATCATCAGAGGGCGACACTCTTCCAATCTCTAAAATATCACTGCATTGCCTTCTGAGTCTGAAACAGTTAGGTGAGGTATGGTGCCTTGCAAGAGTCTTTATTTATGAAGTGATGCATTATTGTGTTGCATTACGCAACACTGTTAAAGTTCCAGGTGCTTAATATAAAGAAATCGAAGCTTTATTAAATCAAATCAAAACATCTTCCATCTTTAATGCAAAGGGATCTCGTACTGTTTAACCAATAAACATACAGATATGTCACAAGG
The DNA here is from genome assembly GCF_051168715.1 of Poecilia mexicana. NCBI lineage: Eukaryota > Metazoa > Chordata > Actinopteri > Cyprinodontiformes > Poeciliidae > Poecilia > Poecilia mexicana. The sequence goes on along the minus strand of NW_028263384.1, from coordinate 18,707,772 downwards.
AAATATATGAAAAAAAAGTATTAACTTAATTGCAAGTCTGCATACCCTAAGTGAAAACTGTTGAAGTACATTTTAATAGGATTTTAGTTTAGCATTCAGTCTTCTCCAGTGTGTGTCCTCTCTATGTTCTTCAAATTGTTTAACCTTTGTGGACATTTCTTGTGCAGAGCCAGGGTGAAAACTATGCCACAATTTAGACAAGTGTCATCTTTTTATTACAAAATGTGAAACCTCATCTGTGCAATAATCATGTCTGTTGAGGCATGTCCTTTAGTAAGGAAAATTATATCCAGTCCAGTGATTCAAAGGTTCCGTCCTTCGTCTATTCTGTGTCAAAACTACCAAAGACAGACTATGAACAAACAGCAGCAGACCTCCACAAAGTACACATCCAAAAGTCTTCAGCAACAGGAAAAACAGAAGGATGTTACTCCTAAGCAATATTATATCAGTTCTGTCCTCCCACCATGAAATATTGTGGTGGCAATGTCATGCTGGAGGAAGGATATTTGGCAACAAGCATCGATCCTGACTCATGGAAAGACAGATGGAGCTAAGTAGAGGGGAAACCCCTGAAGTAGGAATGTTATGGTCAGCAAATCTGCAGTTCCTGTTTTTGCTCCAGACGCTTGTTTGGTGATTATGCCCCTGGCATGGGTTGCCACTGACAAATAATTGGTTTTCAGATATAAGGATTTAACCAAGAGGTTTCCATCTAAAAGAATGCAAGCTGAATGTATTTTTGTTTTAACTCAGAATACATTGTTTCTTTGCAGAAATATGATATTATACCATAAGACACAATGGTATATCAATGCAATTTCACACATGCTCATATATTAGAAGGGCCTAGTCGAAGTTCAGACCTAATTCCAATGCAGACCTAAAACTACTTTTGAAAAAAAAATCAATCATATGACTGATTAAGTGATCAGTTTCATGAATATATACATTATTTCCATATACAAACAATCAACATTGATATTGTTGTTTCTACATTAATATTAACTTGTTTTCTTTGCGTCACTTGGGGTCTGAAAGCACTGTTTGTTATTTTGACCATTTTTCATTTTCTGCAAATAAATACAAACGTTTTGCTTGGAATTTCAGATGTGTTGTCAGTAGTTCATAGAATAAAAGAACAATGTTCATTTTACTCAAGTATACATCTATGAACAGCAAAATCAGAGAAGCTGATAATTAGCAGTTTTACTAATGTCCCTTCCTTCTTACTAACTGTACTCCATTAAAAGTTTGAGAAGCATGCAAGATGGAGAGCACATAAAAAGCCACAAATTCATTTGAAATCATGTCTCTGCTCACATAGTCATTAGAATTGGGTTGCACATGATGTACAGAGCTATTTGGTTTCTAGTCTCACTTTAATTTATGTATGTTCTCACAAACTAACATGGTGGCATTAAGTTCCAAACAAATGTCATCTAATTACAGTGGTTTCACTGAAGTATAATTATGATAATGTCGTCTTGCTTATTTCGTTGTCCTCATGTTTCCAGATCTGACCTCAAAAATCATAGTGGCCATCTCAGCGGAAATAAATAGACTGGTTCTCAGCAACGCCGCTTCCTTCGAAACACATGCACCTCCTTCGGAGAAGACAGAAAATTACTCAGCATCGGAAAGTCTGGTGTCTCAAACAGAATGGCCACTCCCAGGGTCCAGGACACCAGCCCAGTATTTGCATTCGAGAGCCGCCAGAGTGCGCTGAGGCTCAGGGTCAACAAGGCCATTGCAATGAAATCCCTGCCATGCACACACAAAGGGGAAAACGCTTTAGGAATATCAGTATACAAAACAATCTCAATTCATTTCAGAATGCTTGGTAAACAAGGTGCAGATCAAGTCAATTGATGATGTTACTTAAACATGCATGTTTGGTCAAAGCAGAGAATTATTAGGATAATTGTTATAATTCTGCTAATACATTGAATTGTAATATTTTTCTCTGAAATTTAGCTGAAAATGACCTGAAAACAATATTTTGGAATAGTAGGCCACCAAATGTTACCTGGGAATCTGGCATCAGGACCTGGAAATTGTCCCTCTGTTACCTTGCCTACTTAAAATTTTATTAAAATGTTAAATTGATTTAAAAAAAAAACCCAAAACATTATTATTAGGAGCCGTCTGTCTGCTTCTGTGAACTGTTCTGTCCCCTGTTCTAAATGTGCTTCGCACATCGTAAGATTGCTTGGAGCCTTCCTTTATAACCAGAGTCCAACCATAAGACATGTTCAAGAGGATTAAAGTGAAATCTGCCTACTCCACAGATAACAGCTGCAAATCAGCATTGCTAATGTCTTCCAGCTGTTCATGGAAGCCCCTTTCACACCTTGTCCGCTCCTAATTCATCCATTGTAATTTGTTGTTCCCTCCTAATATCTCGTGGAATTGGAGTGATGGAATGTAGAGCAAAGAATAACAGATGCCGTTAAGTTTTCCCAGTATAGCAGAATTAGCCAGTTTGTCAAGTAATTGTTCTGCTCAAGAAATAAAAAAAAGAAACTCCCTGTTCTTTAGTTTGCTCTCTGTCCAAACCATCAACTCTTGGAAGAAGATTGTGTTCATTACTGTTATTTTCCTTTTAGGCAAACCAACACGGGCTTTCTTCTTTACTATTTTCATGCTCCCCTTATCAGCTACTCTTTCCACGCATGATAATTGAGTGTGGCTGTGCGCCAGTAAAAGTCGGGAGTAAAAGGGGGGTCGGAGGGAGGATAGGAAGACATACAGAAACAGAAGACAGAGAGAGCGTCTACAAAGGGCAGGCTCTTATTCAGCTGAGAAACATGTGCGCTTCTTTCCAGGTCCAGTTTCTGCAAGCGCAGGGCTCTGAGCAGTATTGATCACTGGCTGTCAATGAGAGGATTACCAGGATTACACTCAAAGGTTTGGACACTTAATGGTAACACTTGTTCTTCTTTGTGCAATTTATTCTACTTTTTTAAATTTGTAAAAAATTTGTAAGATTTCTTTTTTTTTTTTTTTTTTTTTTACAGTTCTGCAATGCTATTCTCGTATTATTATACAACTGTGCAACTGTGATGTAATACATACACTGATGCTTTAGAAAGGGTGCAAGCAAATTATTGGTATGAATTTGATACTTTTTTTCTTTTGCTATGTCCTCTTAAACCTTTCCCAATACTGCAAATATATCTTAAGATTTTGTTTAATGAGTAAGATTCCGGAAAACTTTTGCAACACCTCGACACATATTGAAAATATTACATCTGTCATCACCTCTTGTTCTATCACCATGTGGAGAATGAATGAAATCATCTGAATATTTTTCTACTATTTCATTTCTTGGACTGAAGACATTTTTTTTGTTAAATCTGTCCAAAAGATTTGCATCACAACATTGCATGACTAGTATCATGTATGTGTGTTTTCATGCAAAAGTTCTGTTTCCACCAGGACCAGTTTGACAACAGAAAACATCTACTTGTAAGGATGTTTTTGAGGTAAACTGTGAAAGCCAAGGACTTAACAAGATAATGTTTCACATGGCACTATTTAGCTGCTTGGATATGTTGAACAGATTTGGCAGCATTAAATCCCCCTTGGTCTTGGCAAAGATTCCACATGCTGAACAGCAGTTGTTGTTTCTGGAATGGAACATTGTTCTCTTGCCAAGTTTACCACAGATTATGTGTGTATATGTAACTTTAGTTGTCCAAACAGAGTTCAGATCTTCAGTTTCATAACATGAAAACCTGTTTTAGTATGTTGTACTTCAGTTACACATATCGTAATAAAGCTACTGGCAAGTGGAACTAAGTATCAGGTCTGATGCAGTCATTAAATCAGTGTGATTGATGTCACTCACGCTGAACAGATGGGACTTTCTGTGGAGACTTTCATTTGGTCAGCAGTTTCCTGAACGGCATCCTTAGCTAAACCAAAACCGCTACTAAAAAATAACCCAAAAGATTTTAATATTTGTGGCTCAGCATATGAAGAATGTCAACCACATTTCCACAAATTGTAATTCTGCAATCATTGTAGCTTTTTACCAAAAGTTGCTTGGATACATTTTACAGGTTCTAACCTAAAACACAGGTGTGCTCCACACACCTCCCTCGTGTAAGCCTCGAAACACTGCACCTGCGATATTGCATTGGGCATTATTATGATTGGATGAAGAAGGAGTCACTTCACCATGACTACATGTGTTTAGTTTCTGTCGGCAGCAGGAATTTTACCGTCTGACAGTGTAAATTAATTCCATGTGCCTCAAGTAGAGACGCAGAAATACTGGGTTTGGGGAAAGTCAGTCGAGGAGAAACTCATCCCAGCAGCTGGATGCTGCCAGTGAGGGGGTTTTCCAACAGCCTACTCCAGATCTCCAGAGGGGGAAAAAATTCAGAGGAAAATGACTTACACAACTACAGCAGCTGAACGCCTCTCCCTGCCTTGAATGTGTTGCTACGGATTTGCATGTTGGAAAAATGCAGTCATGTTGAAGTGTCTGACCCCTGTTTGGCTACACTGGAATAGAAGCCATTGGGGAGGGCAAGGGTTATTCCCTGGCCACTGTTTTGGTGACATACGAAGACGCGTCATCATTTAAAGAAGTTAAAAGGAACATGTTGACTTCTTTCCAGTAACATTCTTTATCCTGTGTTTTATTCTGTGTGGCATATCTGGTCCTCATTTTAGCTTTCTTTTAGGATAGTCAGCAGTTTTACAAACTGGAAACCAGTATAAAGTACACAGCCAAACAAACAGCTTTAAAAATAATTGCTTTCTGCTGACTGAACTCTCCTCTACATTACTTTCCATTATTATTACTGCACATGTTGGTCGCACCACAACCAGGAATTACAGTGTATTCAGTAGTTATGCATGTTAGGCAGAGTTTTCCTTCTTAATTTATGCTTTCCAAATTGGGCATTGTGTTGCATGCAATGGTTTTCATGCCACTGCATTTTTAAACATCCTTCTCACATTTTAATGTAAAGTGATTGGTTGAATGAGAGGCAGGTCACTGCTAAGTCAACAGAGATACACAATTGGAGCAGAACTAAAATTTTGGTTTTCACTTCTAATTAAGGCACACTACTCTCTCCCTCACCCATTTTTAAATTGATAAAAAATGATGTTTGTAAATTGTTACTTCAAGCCATGAAGTTGTATAGTTAGTTGTCAATTCATCCACCATCGAGATTAGAGCTTAAAACCTTCATGCTGTGACAGATACCTGTTATAATAGCTTCCTTTTCTGAAGATGACAAAGTCCTACAAGTGGTTTTCTCCATCAGAGAAAAAACAGGCTGAGTACAATTTCCAAGTAAAACATAAGAGCGGAGTTTTCCTATAGCGGTCTGTTGCCTCTGGGTCCAGGACAGACTGTGATTTGAGGAAGCAGACGATAATCCAACAGGAAACTATGAGATGTTTATTAAGTAAAACTGGCAGTGCCATGTATAGTAGAATTACGGAATAAGTTAAGGGGAAAAGTTGATCTGTTACAATGATTCAAGCTTGTTATTCTGTGATCTAGTGGAGGAGAATGTTTGAATCTTCTCTTTGTACCTAAATATCCATGATTATATATAGACACTTCAAAACACAGGGAATTGCTAGCATGTTTGCACACCTTGTAACATATTTTACTGCAGGTCAAGTTGATCGTGTGTGGGCAAAACTTTTAGAAAAAGTTGTTCCCCCCCTTTGAATACTTCAGCAATTTTGTTTTGAATGTTATAACTCTGAATCACAAGGGCTTCAGCTGCATTCTGTGCAGTGCTTTCTCATACACTGAAAGCTCTCTTTGGAAATCTTAGTGCAGTGGGGAGAACAAATCATATCACTCGACAGTAAAGGGAGTAACAGTAGCCTTCACAGTTTGTAGCTTGTAGCTTTATAATAACATCCCTTCGGATGTTATTGTAAGTTGTGAAAAAGGGCTTTCAGACCCTGTCAGCTTTCATGTATGACAATAGGGAGTGAAAGGGGTGTGGCTTACAACTTGTAGAGGTTTTCCCTCAAAGAATTTTCCCAGTGCGAATAAGTTCTGTGTTGTGGTCCTTGTTCATGCAGCCCAAATCCATTTAATGCTTTTAATGCAACCCGATTTATTATGTGTGACTATCATCGTGTTATTATCTTTATTAGCTTTTGATCAAACTATATTATATAAGCAAGTAAGTTGTGAGCATGAAAACAGGTTTTGATTTTAATATAAACACAGTTTTCTGTTTCTCTCGGGGTACAACAGTCATTCTCACAGACAACTTTTTTCTGAGTTTTTTCAGAGATTTCTTAGCTTTCACTGAGAAGAGCTGTGATTGGGACCACATATACCTGTGATTTGATAAGGGAGTCCCTAATAATTGCCGTCAGGAATGATTCACACAAAAATGGCATCTGACATGTATCTTGTCTCCTTTCCAAAACACTTAGTAGTATCTATCAAGTCAGAAATAATAAAAAGCACATCACAAAATATATGATATGTGTGTTCTTTATTTTTGGAACTGAAAGCATGATTTCCTTTTTACTGTAGGTGCACCGTTAAAAATCAAGACAGCTGTATGATGGGTTGCAAAATGTTTTCCATGCATTGGCTCCTAAGATGCCTGTGCTTTGTGCTTCTGACTTTAATCAGTGCAGCGCAAGATGAAAACTTGAGAAGTAAGAGAATTTCATTTTATTGCACTTAATTATACTTATCCATGTGTCTTAAACAGTCGATTTCATTCATTTAGTAAAAAAACAAAACAAAACCAAAAAAATTGGGGGTTGGCAAATTGATCATAAGCCACATTCATTCCTCTGTGCTTTTTTTTATTTATTAATCAATGTGTTCTGTTTTATGTCAGGCTGCAGGACCGCTCCATGTGATCTAGTTTTTATTTTAGACGGCTCATGGAGTGTTGAGGATGTCAACTTTGAAATTGTAAAGCGATGGCTTGTCAACATCACAACCAGCTTCAACATTGGACAGAAGTTTACTCAGGTCGGTGTGGTCCAGTATAGTGATGACCCAATTTTAGAAATACCTCTGGGGAAGTTCTCCTCAAACAAAGATCTTATCAAAGCAATGCAACAGATTGACTACATGGGAGGAAACACAAGGACGGGGACCGCCATTAAGTTTGCCACTGACAAATTGTTTGGACTCTCCGAAAGGGGTCCAGCAGGCATTTCCAGAATTGCTGTTGTCCTCACAGATGGGAAATCTCAAGATGAGGTCATGAAAGCAGCCGAGGAAGCAAGAAAAAAAGGGATAATTCTGTTTGCAATTGGAGTTGGGCCAGAGACGGAAGAGAACGAGTTGAGGGACATTGCAAACAAACCTTCCACAACTTACGTGTTCTCTGTTGAGGACTACAAAGCAATTACCAGGATTATACAGGTTATACGTCAGAAACTATGTGAAGGTAAGAAGCTTCTGGTCAGGTAATTCGCATCATGCAGTAACAAACTTCTTTGCTAGTTCATGGTGTTTTCCTGTTACAGAGACAGTTTGTCCAGCAAAAATTCCCATAGATTCCCGTGACGAGAAGGGCTTTGATATTCTGTTAAGTTTAAACTTAGCTAAGAAAACTAAAAAAACACAAGGATCATTTTACGGCACTAAAGCCTATGAAGTCACATCTTTTGTTGACTTGAGTGAAGCTACAAGGTAATAACAGCTACACTTTGAAATTCTCCTACGTCTTCATGTGATAGTTAACCACTTTCCTCTTAACTCACGCAGGAGCCTTTTTCCTGATGGCTTCCCTCCATCATATGTTTTTGTGGCCACACTGAGGTATAAAGGATCTGTAGCCGTGGAGAAGTGGGACCTGTGGAGAATACAGACCCATGACGGAGATCCTCAGATGGCAGTGACTCTGGACGGTCTGGATAATACTGTCATGTTCACAACAACCAGTAATACACCAAATACAATTCAAACTGTCACATTTTCACAACAGACTGCAAGGGTAAGTTCCCACTGCTTTTATTCTGAAATGGCTTCACAGTTTGATTTAAAATGTGCTAAAAAAAAGGAAAAATTAAAAAAAAAAAGCAGGGAGTGGCACTCTTTTAATGGTATATTGTTAAAATAACTGCTAGATATTAAAAATTTTGGTTGTAATGGATAAATGGGCAATATATATCTACTCACAGGACATCTAAAGAACTTGGTACAATTAAAATAAGCAAAAATATCCAGGCGGAGATTTGAAACTCAGGCCTCAAGGGGTTAAATGAAGAAATTCTAGGTAACTCCATAGTTTCCCCCCTGTGCAGTACTGTAGATGTTGTGATCCAGATAGACCCTCTGTGGTGCCATTCACTCCAGTCGACAGGTGGTTTTCTCACATGTGGTTTGACCCTGAAAAGTCAGTTCAACACACTGCAGCAAAGGTGATGAGCTGGAGGGAAGCTAAAATGATTATCAATAATCAAACAGCAGCCGCAGTCAACACGCCCTCATCCTTTATTGGCGTAAACAGTGTGAAAATATGACTTTCTCCTGCACCCAATTATCATGGGTAAGATCCTGAAGGAGAAAAATTCGAAAGAGGAGTGACTGCTTTTCTTATTCATGTGAATTGCACGTAACTAGATATTTTGTACAGACAGATGGCACATACGAAGCTACACAATACTGTTAAACAATGTAGATTGTTTTTCTGCACAGGATTTGGCTGCTGATTAAGTTTGTCAGTTGCATTGCTGACCGACATGTGAAATACACTATACAATACCGGTACTTTATGCTTGTGTGTTGCACCTTTGCTTAATGCAAAGATAATGTGGCATAAGAAGCATTTAGATCAAGAAGTCAGACCCTTTTTACTTTTACAGAACTCACTCAAAGTAACACTGCTCTAACACTGGTTCTAATTGACCCATCACTTTATGCGTTCTGTAGTACATGTTCTATTTTATAAAGCCATAGCTTTATTGAATGTAAACCGTAAAAAAAAAAAAAAAAAAGCTGTTCTTTTTACCCAAAGATGTAGAAACCATGAAAACAATAGAGCCCCTGTCTGGGATTTATAGAAGGAAAACTTCCATGTCCACAAGTTAGTAATGAGTGGCTTTTGTGATGTCGTAGCTGACCACAAAATCAACAACTTAAAGCCACAAAGCAATTAAGTCTGAAAATGGCCCTCTGGTTTTGTTAGTATTTTGAGGGCTTTGCTTTCAAGACAAAGTTAATCCACATTCTGAATAAGAAGGTATATGTATTCTCCACACTCTGAAGTGTTTTACAAGCTTAGATTGTTAAACCTTCTTTCTATGTATGCATACGTTACATTTATAAGGGCAACAATTGATTGATTTTAATTGGTCTATTGCAGTTGTGGAAGAAGTTTGCTAGTAGTCATGTTGTCTCCTAGACCTGTTTGACCATAGCTTGAGAATATATATATACTGAGTAGTTCTTTGTTTCTTAGTTTCTTTGTAGAATTAGATCAATGTGTGCTGCCATTTTTATTTCAATCAGATGGTGACCACCAACCTGAAAACTCATGACTTTTATTTGTTTTGTCTGATCAAAGAAGTTGTTTGATGAAAAGTGGCACCAGCTGCGGCTACTGGTAACCGAAGAGGATGTTACTCTTTATGTTGATGATCTTCAAATGGAGACACAGCCTCTCGAGCCCTCTGTCGGCATTTTCATCAATGGAAAAACCCAAGTTGGAAAATATGTAAACAAGGAAACAACTGTGCCTGTAAGCGTATCCTGGTCCTTTTTTTTTTACTTGATCAGTTACCTAAATTATTATTAATTAAATCTTCTGTTCTCAAGATTTTAGGACTAGCTGTTCTATTAATCTCATTTAGCACGATTATTTCAAAAAATACTGTTTGCAAATGTTCAGTTCTCTCAATCTTGACTGTTGACATTTAACATAGTGAATGGACTTCTGTAAGAAGATTTTTGTAACTGGGTGCCAATTTTTACTTAGCCACTAAATAACTCAATTATAGGTAGAATATAAATATTAACAATAAAACAACCTTTAGATACAGCTATCTTTACCACATTAAGTCTGGTACTTGTGTAAAATTGTAACTAGTTTGCTTTTTTGCTGCAAAATACTGTATTGTTTTAATCCAGACTGATTTACATCCCTGATAATACAGATGTGTGTGTGTTTTTTATGAGGCTAGAAATTTAACAAATGGGGCTTATATGAAACAGATTTTCCGGAGCCTTTTTACCACCAGCATCGTCAGAACACCAAATCATGGAAGAATAGTGTAATGTTGCTTGAACACCCAGGGAGGTCTGGCAACATGAAGCAGCCCAGTACCCAGTGAGGGCACTTATTTGTTTCTTTAGCTCCTATAAAATGGTAATTTCAATTCATTGGTGGCACTGCTCGAATAAAACACAGTCTAATGTTACACAATTACTTCCTATGTTCAAATCAGCTTCTTTTGCATAGTCTTATTGAGATTCCCAAAAGTAAAAGTTTTATATTTAACACTTTTTTCTCCCCCTAAACCATTTATGTTTAGTTTGAAATCCAGAAACTTCGCATTTACTGTGACCCTGAGCAGAACACCAGAGAGACTGCATGTGAAATACCTGGAGTTGTGAGTACATCATCACCTACCTATGACCTCCTCTGACCTTTTCTCTGAGGCATATGGCCTATAAGGATGCCAAAGCATTTCAGGATGTGCTAAATTCTCAACTTCCACTGCTTTACACAGCATAGCGCTTCCTTGCTCTAGATTTCATCTCTGTGGGGTACTGACATTCTTTATAGGAAAGTTGCAAACTCGCCATGTAATCCTAAAGCCACATCTGGCATGCATTAATTGATCTGCTGAAGGAAGACTTATGGCTTCGAGTCAAACATGCTGCACTCTGTATATACAGTATATAATTTTATTGCTTCTTGGCTGTGAATTTTTGGCCTGTTTTTATTTTGGCTTTAAACTGCCACAGACACAAAGTTATTGCCAAAATACTGCTTCTAATCTGAAGATATTCAAAAGAAAGATCAGTAGAAACAGTGTAGAAAGATGTAAAAAACAAAATCTTCCCATTTATTAACACCGCTTCCTGTTTTTGGTGTGTTTTCTGTTGTTTATAGCTTGTTTAAAGTGTGTGTAATTAAGCTTTCAAAAAATATATAGTTAATTTTTGGCAATTCATCATTAAAGAAGATCTATTTACTTTTTAACATTGAGTCAGATTGATTTTTCAAACATTTTGCTTACCTGTTTCAGTGCTCCAACCATGCTGATTACACTGAACCAACACCAGAACCTTGTGCTTGTCCTCCTGGACCTCCTGGACCACCAGGAACAGCAGTAAGTTTTTCTTTTTTTCTTCTTCCCACGCCCCTTCTATCTCGTGTTGCGAGGATGCTTAATTGTGTTATATTTAAATGATGCAACTTGTAAATATAAACCTTGAAAACAGTTTTGACCTTTAAGAGCAAAGGATCCTGGTTGTTAAAGTGGTACTGAAATCATGCACACATCAACTGAAACAGAAATCTTTCAACTGTGGCAGATTTTTGGGAATGATTAATATAATATGGCTTATATGATGTATTGGTAAGCCTGCAAGGAATCAGGTCACTCTAGGCTTGAGAAAACTGTGTTAATTCCCAGGAGCTGTCTAGATTCTGTTTCATTCAGACAGCGAGTCCATGACTTTGCACTTTGCAAATAGGTCAAATTAAACGGCTGTAACAGCAATTATTAGATTTAGAACAGTTTGAGAGGTCTTAGTACTTTAATGTCTTTAATGGGTAAACAGTTCTCAGCAGTTAAATTGAAGCTGGCAATTTAGAATAACTTAAAGTTCCCTTCAGACCAAGATCCAATGTATCCGTCCCTAAAAAAAGGCAGACCACTTGCTTAATAAGGAGCGCTTGAAAAAGAAAATCAGAAACAATGTGGAATATGGCTTGTCTTTTTCATTTTTCCACTAGCGGATAGTAGTGATTTACAAAAGTAACAGCTAATTCACAAGGTTCTTAGATATCGCCAAGAAAAAACAGACTTGTTAATTAAAACCTTCAATACATGGTTTCAGGGAGCTTTTTCTTTTATAAGGTTGCAAAATGTGCTTTTACAACATTTCCTAATAGATCCACAATGCCTGGAGTGTAGCTGGCTTGCAGATGTTCCATGTGGCTCCAAACAGTAAATTTTGCATTAGACAAACCCGCTTGATCAGCAGTTGATGGATAAACAAACAACAGCTCAAGCAGAAACATGTTGACACCATTGATGTTTGCACTAGGTCCATTGTACAAAAAGGTTGTTCAATAAAGGATAACGGTTTTAGTCAAAACGACTAAAGCACTTTTTATTTTCACACGTTTTTAGGGGGAAAAAGGAAGCTCGGGTATCCCTGGACAACCTGGACCTGCTGGTGCTGATGGTAAGCCTGTGAGTACTACATAAATAATTATACAAACACACAGCAAATAATTGGTAATAGTTCGATTAAAAATAACAATAAAATTGTTGTAAATACTGCTTTTTCTGTTAAGTGACCTTTTACACAAAAAGATGTCATATTATGTCCCACTGGATAACACAGGATCTGTTGTGCTTTACAAAAGTATTCCCAGCCCTTAAACATTTAAATTTATGACCAAATGTATTTTAGAGAAGTGTATTGCTGTCACTGATTATTTTTTCTGAACACTATCATGCCATAACATGATACATGATACTATTGTAGAAATGTGATAATATTGAACAAATGGGACAATTGTATTGAACATGCGTGACAATGACATTGCATAAACATGACACAGGTTTTTTTTTACAAATGTGATAATACATTGTGCCAATGTGATAACTATATTGCATAAATGTTATTTCTTCCACATGGTAGCAGTAGTATGCTTTTAGTTTTTTCATTGAAGAGACATATATTAATTTGATACATGTGATGAGAAATGAATGTTTAAAATATATATTTTGTCATTATTCCTAAGGAGACCTTGCTATATGCCACAATAAGTATATTGAAACCTATCATGTTTGCACAACTTTCAAGTCCTATTCCAAATTCTCAGTTTCAAATGTTGGCTTGACCATTCAATTCACCCTAGTCTCTTACTTCTAACAGGTTTTTGTTTCAGGATTAGAATGTATTTACTCAATAATCTATCTTTAAACACTAAGCATCTGACCTGCTGCTTCCATTCTCCATGGTGTTTCTACTTCTATCTTTTGCCAAATCTCTATTGTGCTCAGGATGGTATGTAGTGTCAGATCATGTTAAACAGAAGAAATTATTTATAAATTAAACTTCTCCTCCTGCTGTTTTGCCTGTCCACTTTGCCTGTCATTGCATCTGATCCCCTTCGTCGGGTGTTTTCCACTGCTTGTCTGGTTAGGAGCCACTCTTTCCATATCCACATAAAATACTAGAACAGGGAAATCCCAGGCAGTCCCAATCCTCGAGAACGGGTTTCCTGCAACTCTTGGATGTGTTCTTGGTCTAACATGCTTCAATTAAATAGCTGAATTATCTCCTCAGTGCAGTCAAGTTCTCCACAGTGCTGCTAATGACATCATTATTTGACTCAGCTGTATTGGAAGCAGAAAAACGTCTAAAACCTACAGGACACCAGTCCTGGACTAAACTGTAATACTCAAAGCTTGGGATATTATTTAATAAACTAACTTACGTCTCATGATGCTGTTTGTTCTCTTATGTTCGATGACAAAAACTTTTGGTGCCTTCACAGAACAGCTGTATTTATACTGAGATTGGATGACACACAGGTGGATTTGCTAATTAAGTGAATTCTCCAGGCAGTTGGTTGCACAGGGTATTATTTCTGCTCGACAGAGGAGGCTGAAAAATTAAGAGGGTATAAGTGAATTGGTAAGAGACTGCAATTACCATTACCTTTGATAAATTATGGCTACCTTAATTTTTCAGTTGTCTAATTGGATAATTAAGGTTGGAGAATGACCTAAAATAAAACCTAATTTGAACGATACCTTCTGTTAGCTTTCCATCCTTTGCAAATGTCAGGGTGATAAAAACTAACAACATTACGTGCTTATCTTATCACGGTTCCTAAAAAGCAGTTGAATGTCCATGATGCTGATCTGTGAACAAGGTTGAGACCTACTGGTATGTAGTATATAGTATGAATGCAATAGGATTAGTTCCTGTCCTGCCACGTGGGAAAATGAGCAAGTACCAATGTTCTATACAAATGTTGATGTTTGATATCACATTTATTTGAAATGTTTTTTTCTTATTTTGTTTCTTATTATAGAAAATGAACATGTATACAACTTTATCTAAAGTTCAGTGGAAGAGTTTAATTGTGTCTCGCCTCTGAATAGATTCAATTAAGTGTTTAATCAACCATCAATAATTTGTTAAATCTGAAGGGTATTCCTGGCCTT